>NW_024097642.1:127500-315000 GCF_016545835.1 Crotalus tigris
AATTGGCTCCCCAAGAGTCAGGCCACCTCCGTGTGGATGGAAAGTACCAAGAGGATCAAATGTCAGTCACTGACCAGGAATGAGTGGCAGCAGAACAGGACCCTTCACCTCATTTAAACTCTGTCCTTCCAGACAGGGCTGCAAGCAGCCTTTGCACCAATTAAACCAGCTGTTCTGGCACTATCTATCTTCATAGTGTTATTGTTGCGGCATTATTATTAATCTAAAAAGGAGACGCTCCTTCAAGTTGAACTTCTCTCTAGTGGCTTTAATAAAGATATCCGGAATATATAGAAAATATCCGAATAGAAAAAAGAAAAAATAGAATAGAAAAAAGAAAATATAGAATAGAATAGAAAAAAGAAAATGAATAGAATAGAATAGAAAAAAGAAAATATAGAATAGAATAGAATAAAGAAAATATAGAATAGAATAGGAAAAAAAGAAAATATAGAATAGAAAAAAGAAAATGAATAGAATAGAATAGAAAAAAGAAAATATAGAATAGAATAGAAAAAAGAAAATATAGAATAGAATAGAAAAAGAAAATGAATAGAATAGAATAGAATAGAAAAAAATATAGAATAGAATAGAATAGAAAAAAGAAAATGATTAGAACAGAATAGAACAGAATAGAAAAAAGAAAATGAATAGAATAGAATAGAAAAAAGAAAATGAATGGAATGGAATAGAATAGAATAGAATAGAATAGAATAGAATAGAATAGAATAGAAAAAAGAAAATGAATAGAATAGAATAGAAAAAAGAAAATATAGAATAGAATAGAATAAAGAAAATATAGAATAGAATAGGAAAAAAAGAAAATATAGAATAGAAAAAAGAAAATGAATAGAATAGAATAGAAAAAAGAAAATATAGAATAGAATAGAAAAAAGAAAATATAGAATAGAATAGAAAAAGAAAATGAATAGAATAGAATAGAATAGAAAAAAATATAGAATAGAATAGAATAGAAAAAAGAAAATGATTAGAACAGAATAGAACAGAATAGAAAAAAGAAAATGAATAGAATAGAATAGAAAAAAGAAAATGAATGGAATGGAATGGAATAGAATAGAATAGAATAGAATAGAATAGAAAAAAGAAAATGAATAGAATAGAACTGGAAGGGACCCTAGACCATTTCAGACAAGTAACTGTCCAGTCTCTTCTTAAAAACCTCCAGTGATGGAGCACTCACAACTTCTGGTGGCAAACTGTTCCACTGGTTAATTGTCCTCACTGTCAGGAACTTTCTCCTTAATTCCAGGTTGCTTCTCTCTTTGATAGATAGCATATTATTAAAAGAAGCAAAACCAAAAATAAGTGCTGTAATCAACGAGCACCTGCCGGGAAAGGCTAAAGCGAGAACTTTTGCACATAGTGAAATTATGAATTTTGGACCCCATTTTAAGGACTTTGAATGGAATCATCAAAATGGCCTCGAGACATTCCCCCCAAACTAACTGGCCCATTCCATTGCACCCTAAGCATTCCACTTGAGGGATCTATTTTAATTTTATATTCATTTGCCAACCAGCTCAGCCACTTGCATCCTTTGGCACAAATATCATAAATGGCCACAGTGACATCCTATTATACGCTGCCCTCCCTTCCCAGGTCGTCTGTTAAAAGAAGGTGTCAGGTCTACCCTGACCTGGTCTTTTAACAAAGAAAGAGCCTCGACTCTATTTGTAGTGAAAGTGATGTTGTTGTTAGTTGCGAAGTTGTGTCTGACCCATCACGACCCCATGGACAACGTTCCTCCAGGCCTTCCTGTCCTCCACCATCTTCTGGAGTCCATTGAAGCTCACGCCTCCTGCTTCAGGGACTCCATCCAGCCCCCTCCTTCTCTGTCGTCCCCTTCTTCTCTTGCCCTCCATCTTTCCCAGCATCAGGCTTTTCTCCAGGGAGTCCTTCCTTCTCATTAAGTGGCCAAAGGACTTGAGTCTCAACTTCAGGATCTGGCCTTCTAAAGAGCAGTTGGGGTTGATCTCCTCCAGGACTGACCGGTTGGATCGCCTTGCAGTCCAGGGGACTCGCAGGAGTCTTCTCCAGCACCAGAGTTCAAAGGCCTCCATTCTTTGGCACTCAGCCTTTCTTACGGTCCAACTTTCACAGCCATACATTGCAACTGGGAAAACCATGGCCTTGACTATACGTACTTTTGTTGGCAGGGTGATGTCTCTGCTTTTTAGTATGCGGTCTAGATTTGCCGTAGCTTTCCTCTCCAGGAGCAAGCGTCTTTTAATTTCTTGGCTGCAGTTCTCATCTGCAGTGATCTTGGAGCCCAGGAAGGTATACTTTTACTAAAAGTCAAATGGATTACAGTAAAGCAAGGCCAGAACTGAAATATCCCCAGTTAACTTTCACTTTCCTGTTCTTCCCCCCTCCCGTTAACTCCCACTGTCCAGTCCCATTCAAAGGAATTGCTTGGGTCCCGTTCCTTGCATCAGCGAGCTGGATGGTGACCCACTACATTCCCCTTCCAGGACTCTGACCTTGGGACAGTGAGTCGTTGTCTCAGGGAAGCATGATGAGTAGTTTCAGTTTCCCTCTTCCCTGCAATTCCCTCCCCCCATTGTTTAGGGTACGGTGGCATCTAGCAAAGCAAGGCTGAAGCTCAGGATGGCAGTTCTAACACGAGGTTTCATTATACCCAAAGCCTATAATAGCATTAGAATTGGGGTAGAAAAAGTAGGAACCACTCAAGACCTCTTCAGGAAATGACCAGTGGTTCTCAACCTTTCTAATGCCGTGACCCCATAATACAGTTCCCCATGTTGTGGTGACCCCCACATGGGTGTGGCCACCAATAAGAGGGAGTAGGACAGCTAGGGAAAAGGGAAAAAAATGGCGGACAGCGTGGTTTGGCGATCCCCGTGAAATGGTCGTTTGACCCCAAATGGGGTCCCGACCCACAGGTTGAGAACCACTGCTCTAAACTATCCCCAAGTCAGACAAAAGGAGGCCCTTCTCAACAAATGAGGCAACAAGGCTGTGCAGCATTATAGATTCAAAGGGGAAATTGTATTTTGGGAGTGCAAATGGAGCCTCAATGTGCAAATTTGAAACTAAACATGACTTCTAGCTTGCACAAAAATTGGGAAAAGAGCTGTAAGAATTGCCCAAGAATTGGGAAATGATGCAGCCGCTTTAACAAGTGGCAGAGGATGCCATAGTACAGGGGTAGGCAACCTTGGCTCTTTTATGACTCATGGACTTCAACTCCCAGAATTCCTGAGCCAGCCATGCTGAGGGGAAGGGAGGTTTCCAAGCTGAGCCAGGCTGGCTCAGGAATTCTGGGAGTTGAAGTCCACGAGTCATAAAAGAGCCAAGATTGCCTACCCCTGGTCTAGACTCTAGGCCTAGGGTAGGGGTCTTCAAACTTGACCCTCTTATGACTCGTGGACTTCAACTCCCAGAATTCCTGAGCCAGCCACGCTGAGGGGAAAGGGAGAGGTTTCCAAGCTGAGCCATACTGGCTCAGGAATTCTGGGAGTTGAAGTCCATGAGTCATAAAAGTGCCAAGGTTGCCTACCTCTGCCATAGTAGTAACCCTGGGCACACCAAAGTATCTTTGGGCCTTCAGGGCCAAAGTACTTCAAAGTCCTGGTAATTAATGTTTACAATAGTTTCCTGGAGATGCTGGGTGTTAGGTAAATTGGTCCTGTATTTCATTGCATAAACTTCAAAGCAGACCCTCTCCACCTCTAGTTGGGTAATCATCGTGGTGATCAAAACTGGAGGCATTATTGCAATCTGAGCACCTTTGTTTCAACGCAGCATTTTCAAACTAGCAAGTTTAAGCTTTTAAGTTTAAGATGTGTGGATGTCAAGGCTGGCTGGGAAATTCTGGGAGTTAATGTCCATACATCTTAAACTTGCCAGGTTTGAAAAAAGCTGCTTTAAAATAGCCATGAACATAATTTGAAATGTCACGGTCCATTTCCTGACATTTGCAGCTAATTTGCCTCTTTCAATTGCGCAGCGCACAGGGAACCGCACAGAGTATCACCACCATAGTCCATCAACCTGGGCTTCTAAAAAGAGAAGGGCCGGCTTCATCGCAAGGGAAACGCTATTCCAGATGTGTAGCGGCCCACTTGTGCTGCAGGCCCCATTGGTAACAAGTCTATAAGCAGTCAACGGTCAAGGTTCCTTAAATTATTTAGCAATAGACGAAGATAAGGAATGCTGAAGCATTTAACTGAGTTATGAGAAAAAGCATCATGCTGAAATATGGAAGTTATTTGTACTGTTGTACCAGGACTGTGTTTTTCAGTCTTTTGGCTTTTAGGAAATGTTTCCATGTGGATGTTTGGGAGATGATCTCCTGCCCAAGAGATCCCAATTTGAAATTCTATATTTTTCTGTGGTGCCCTTAGAGTAGGATTTTAGGGTAGGTTTTGGTGTCCCACTCTTTGCAACGTGTTGGACCGCCAAACACACTGGCAGATTCACATGTTCACCTGAATTAGGGGAAGAGCAAGCAGTTTTATTCACACAATGTGCTAAGCCTGGTTAGTCTTAATTTTGACCAGAGCAGGATAAGAGCAGGTAAAGCTGGGGAAGGGGGGGGGGCAGAATTAAAGGTAGTAATTAGTTAGATTAATGTCAAGCACAGAGGATCAGGGCCATGGTTAAGTGGCAATTCGGAAGGATTTATTGCTCAAACTGATCCATAAGAATCTAGTCAACTAAAGTGCAAATCTGAATCGGCACCAGATAGGGGTCAATGGAATTCGAGGGAGGCTGAACTTGGATCCTTTATGGCTTTGTAAGGATTCCAAACTTATGTTTAACTCTGCCCCTCCCCCCCAGCTCTGCCTGCTTTGCTCCTGCAATTAGCCTTGATTTGGTCAGTTGCAGAAATGCAGCCACTGGATGCTGCAATTAGTCCTTGCTTAATTATGATAATTGGGAGTGACAATTCTGTCGCTAAGTGATGCAGTTGAAAAGTACAGTGTCATGTAATTGCATTGACTTACAGTGGCACCTCTGTGACTGTCAATCAAATTCTGCACAACTGCAGTCCGGTGGTCGCGCGGTCACCATTTGCCACCTCCCGCCAGCTTCCCCACTGACATTGTTTGTCGGAAGCTGGTGGGAAGGTCGCAAATGGTGATCACCTGATCTTGGGAGACTGCAACCGTTATAAATACAGGCTGGTTGCCCAGTGCCCAAATTTTGATCATGTGACACACTGCAATGCTTGTAATCGTGAGGACCTGTAAGCCACTTTTTTCAGTGCTGTTGCAACTTTGAACCATGGCTAAATGAATGGTGGTAAGCCAAAGACCATCTTACCCATGAAATGATTTACCTGCCCCTTGGAGACCAAGCCTACAATGGGTCCACCTATTCTCCAAAGCGCCTGAAGGCAGGACAAGAAGCAACAGATGCAAACTAATCAAGGAGAGAAGCAACCTGGAACTAAGGAGAAACTTCCTGACAGTTAGAACAATTAACCAGTGGAACAACCAGCCTCCAGAAGTGGTGAATGTTCCAATACTGGAAGTTTCTAAGAAGAGATTGGATAACTTTGAGTCTGGAATGGTATAGGTTCTCCTGCTTGAGCAGGGGGTTGGACTAGAAGACCTCCAAGATCCCTTCCAATTGTTATTCTGTTCTGCAATAATTCCCTAATAACAGGAGTTTCCCTCCTTGTTCCCCTTCAACTCATACGGTTTGATCTTTTCCACAGCCCACAGGTGAGACAGGCATCTCATTCTGCCACTCTCAGTCTTATATCCTTCCTCTTCTTGACGTCATCCAATGGCTGTCTTTGGACGGAGGCTGATGGAGCTGTACTTTCACGGCAGATTTCCCTCTCCTGAACAAGAGAACAAGATGGTACCCTGAAAAACATGAAGGGCCCATCAAGCTGTCCTGCAGTCTCCTTCAGAAGAAGCTTTGAAACAGCCCAAGAGAACCGACGGTAGATGGAGTTTCTGTAATTATATGAAAAGTACGGATGCATTGTTTGGCCAACGATGCTAAAGTTCAGGGCTCTGAAATGTTTTGAAAAGAGTATTGCAGAAGATCAGGAACAGGCAGATTGGGAGAAGATAGTTTGGCAACTGGTTTTTGTCTAGCCCAATTTCCTAATTAGGAGGTAGACAACCATGGAAGCGAGTGACCCAATCAAGGGCTTCTAAGTGAAATACCATCATGCAGTCCCGTTATTTTGCCAAGATGTAGAGTTGATGCAACGAGCACTTTTAGCTCATTTCCCCTTAGCAATTGTGCTGAAGGTCCCAGAGTTACATGTGTCATCATGATTTTTCTGACCATCCACCTTTTGTGGTGCCCCAGGCCGGAATTTTTCCACCTTACTGTGCTATGCTAAGAGTTCATGCCATTAAAATCCAGCCACACAGATTAAATCCCCATATCCTAGATGTAATTCCATGTCCCGCAGTGGCCCTAAAGTTTTTTCTTTTAATTTTTGACAAAATGCCTCCATTCCCACAGCAGTTGATTACTTGATTACTGACTTTATCTTTTTTTCTAGGTTCACCCAATATCAGGATGACAAAATCCTCTAACGTCCCCCCCCCCTTCAAAATTAGTCAAGGTTAAAATGAACTTGTTTGAGCAATGATGTTTCTCCCCTTATTATAAATTGTAATATGATTTCATAAATTGTAATATGATTTCATAAAGTCATAGAATGAATCAGCTAGAAGGGAGATGATCCGGTTCAAGGGCCCTGGGTGCAAGCATCTCTGGAAAATGGCTATCTAGCCCCTCTAAAGAAGATGCTATCATCTCCCAACAGTTTTCACTGTTATAAAAATTTTCCTGGTAGCAAAATAAAATCTGCTTGTTTGTAAGTTAAACCCACCATTTCTTGGGCTTAAAGAGAACTATATGGGCCTAGCACAGTATAATTCAATTTATTACAGCCAAGGGCCACACATAAATCAAACATCCAAATAAAACAAAACTAAACGGAACCATCACAAGAGGACATAGCAGTACATCACAATCCACGATGCAATCAATGGGCGACCAAGGTCTGCCTCGTTTTACAGACAGTATATCAAAAACAAGCTAGCTTCAGAAAAACTGAGTCATACTGACCGGACAATAAAAATATGTTGAATATAGTCTAAAACTGGATAAAACACGTAATAAAATCAATTATAAAAGATTATTAAAAAGATCTAAAACAGTGGTTCTCAACCTGTGGGTCGGGACCCCATTTGGGGTCGAACGACCATTTCACGGGGGTCGCCAAACAACGCAGTCCGCCATTTTTTCCCCCTTTTCCTTAGCTGTGCTACTCCCTTTTATTCTATTGGCTTTTGAAAGCCAATAGAATAGACTCTCTTGAATAGAGTCTAATTCTATTGGCTTTCAAAAGCCAATAGGAATTGTCCAGGCTGTCTCTGCCCTGCTGAGCCCGCCAAAAGTCCCCTTCTGCAAACGGTGCTGCACCAGTGGAGTAGTCCTCGACTTACGACTGGTTGAGTAGTCCTTGACTTACGACCAGTTGGGGGTCGCGGCATTAAAAAGGTTGAGAACCACTGATCTAAAATGATTATTTATGTTTCTGGCGAATCCCCAATGCTGCTGCACAGAATCTAGCCGCCTGCGCCCTGATCACTTAGCACAGTGGATAAAACTATGCATTGTGATTTGCAGACCCTGTTTTTAGGTTCAGGAGGACGTGTGAATGAGACCAGCAGGAGTGTCTGTCTCTTCATGGAGAACGAATCGTGGCTGTGTTCCCAAGTAGCCTCACTTCTGTTGGGCTTCTAGCAAAGGAGAACAGAGGCCCTGCACCCTTTCAGCTGCACGTAGCTGGTCTTCACAGGTAGTCCTCAAACCTACGACCACAGTCGGGAACAGAATTACCATGGCTAAGCAACTTGGTTGCTAAGGGAGTCAAGGGCCCAATTTTATGACCTTTTTGCCACCGTTGTTAAGTGAATCGTGTGGCCATTAAGCAAATCCAGATTCCCCCGTTGACTTTGCTTTTCGGAAGCCAACTGGGAAAGTCGCAAATGGGGATCACGTGACCCGGGATATTGTGCCCGTTATAAATACATACCAGTTGCCAAGTGTACTAATTGTGGTCACATGACCATGAGGGTGTCGCAATGGTCTTGTCATAAGTCACTTTTTTCAATTCCGCCGTAACTTTGAAGGACCACTAAACGGATGGAAACAAGCTGAGGACCGCCTGTGTTGGGGAGGGGTGTGTGGTGTGTTCAAATCTGTCTTGAATTCTGGTGTCTCCACAGACAAGTCCTTGCAGGTTTTTGGCATTGTTTTTCGAAGTGGTTGGCCCCTGCCTTCCTCTTCCAAGGGCTGGGAGAGACCGACCAGCCCAAAGTCACCCGGCTGGCTTTGTACTGAGGCAGGACTAGAACTCACAAACTCCCAGTTTCTAACCTGGGGCTTTGTTTTCTCTTGGTGGAAAACATTAAACATTTTGCATTAAGAGTTTAATGCAGACTTTTCTGCCAATATATTTAACAGCGCAGATGCTCTAAATTCCATGGGGATTACTCCTTGCTAAGAGTGTTTCAGATTGCAACTGCAGTGTCAACGTATATTTGTGCTCAAAAGTAGCCCACATTGAGTTAACCGGGATAGCTTGCCCAAATAGGATTCAGCCACCTTTTTCTGCTTAACCACAGCTCGGCTTACCTCTGTAAAGTGTCCTCACCATCTGTTAATTATTTCTCACAGTACAACAATTATTTAAGTAAGTTTATCAGAACTTTGGCTACTCACATCACTCTAGTTTATTTATTGCAAAAAAATTACTTTTCCGTTTATGAATGAAGAATGAATGAACGAATCACCAGGTGCTCTGAGTAACAAAACCACATGATAAGTCCTCCTAAAACTGGGGTTACTTCAAGTCATTAAACTTCTCTTTGAATATCAGTCACACTTCAGATTTTCCCTTCCAACAGGAAACTGACAGCGTTGACTGAATGGCATCAGGAGAGAGGAACAGCCAATGAGAACCCACTCCCTCCGACTCAGGCGATGAGGCCGTCGTCGTAAGTATGTGGTTTGGCCAGAGAAACTGGGTTGCAGAGAGTGTGCTATACTAAGTGAAAGAGCAATATTAATACAATGTCTGCCTTCCCACTCCTTCTCTCTCTCTCTCTCACTCTCTCTCTCCCATGTATGTGTAAAACTGAAAAATTAGCGGGAGGGGAGGAAGACGGAAAGGGGTGGAGGATTATCAGTTTATTAGAACAGCTTCGCCTTCAGAAATCATGGGTGCCCCATCCCTGGAGGCTTTTAAGAAGAGGCAGTCACCTGTCTGGGATAGTACTATAGGTTCTCCTGCTTGAGCAGGGGGTTGGACTAGAAGACCTCCAAGGCCCCTTCCAGCTGTATTCTATTTTGTTCTGTTCTGTCCTGTCCTGTCCTATCCTATCCTATCCTATCCTATTCCATTCCATTCCATTCTTATTGTTCTATTCTATTCTATTCTATTCTGTTCTGTTCTGTTCTGTTCTGTTCCAATTCCAATTCCATTCCATATATTCTATTCTATTCTATTCTATTCTATTCTATTCTATTCTATTCCATATTTTCTATTCCATTCTATATTTTCTATTTTATTCTGTTCTGTTCCGTTCCATTCCATTGTATTCCATTCTATAATTTCTATTCTGTTCTGTTCTGTTCTGTTCTGAAATTCAGGTTGAATCAAGTGCCAGCTGGGGAATGAGAAGGAGCCACAACCAAATAAAGAACTAAGGCTCCCTTTAAGCCTTGAAGTGCTGCAAAGTTTCTCTCTGGCTACCACAAAAGAGACTCTTAATAATAATAGTAATAATAATAAAGTTGGAAGGGACCTTGGAGGTCATCTAGTCCAACCCCCTGCTCAGGCAGGAAACCCTATACTGTTTCAGACAAATGGCTGTCCAGTCTCTTCTTAAAAACTTCCAGTGTTGGAGCATTCACCATTTCTGGAGGCAGGTGGTTCCACTGGTTAATTGTTCCCACTGTCAGGAAATTTCTCCTTAGTTTCAGGTTGCTTCTCTCCTTGATGAGTTTCTATCCGTTGCTTCTTGTCCTGCCTTCAGGGGCTTTGGAGAATGGCTTGATTTCCTCTTCTTTGGGGCAGCCCCTGAGAGATTGGAAGACTGCTATCCTGTCCCCCCTCGTCCTTCTCTTCATTAAACTAGACATCCCCAATTCCAGCAACCGTTCCTTATATGTTTTAGCCTCCAGTCCTCCAGGTCTCCTGCTTGAGCAGGGGGTTGGACTAGAAGACCTCCAAGGTCCCTTCCAGCTCCATTATTCTGTTAAACATGAGGGCCTGAAACTTGGCATTGATGGGAGACATGGGCAGAAGTGGAGAAAAAAAAAGAGCAAATGAGGCTGAGGTTTTAAGTAAATAAGGCCTATCAGGCAGCAGTAGAAGTAATCTTAAAAAGCAGAGGGAATGCCATTAAAAATGGGAGCCCCCATTAGCAGTTCAGCTTTTCTTCTAGTATATCATTAACTCATTCTACACAACAATAGCTGAGCAATGGAGTGGAAAAACGGAAACCATTAACGCACTATTCTGCTGAGCCTGAGGGCACAGATAAACCTCCAAGGGCCCCAGATCTGACTCTTGGAGAGAGCACTAACAATCAGATGACTGCAGAGGAATATAAATCCTTCCATCCTCCCCCTCTCAGTCAGAACTGAAGATGCTTCTTGAAATGAGAGGCGAAACATCTTCAAGGAAAAACAAAACCCAGTTGCCTTTTGAGAAAGCACCTCTGGGAAACCATGAACACTCCTATCTATCTATCTATCTATCTATCTATCTATCTATCTATCTATCTATCTATCTATCTATCTATCTATCTATCTATCTATCTATATGAAACCAGTGTTCAGTTTAAAGACATTTGGAAGTAAGATCAGCTGAAATATCCAGGGAAAGAGGAAATTCCATCTACTGCTATAGATTCAAGTAGCAATTCTTTATTTTTAAAAAATAATATGTAATAATAATAATAATAATAAAGTTGGAAGGGACCTTGGAGGTCATCTAGTCCAACCCCCTGCTCAGGCAGGGAACCCTATACCGTTTCAGACAAATGGCTGTCCAGTCTCTTCTTAAAAACCTCCAGTGTTGGAGCATTCACAGTTTCTGGAGGCAAGGAGTTCCACTGGTTAATTGTTCTAACTGCCAGGAAATTTCTCCTTAGTTCTAGGTTGCTTCTCTCCTTGATTAGTTTGTCCACACAAGCAAGATTATTAATAGATTATTATTAATACATTTTTCTAATCCGTGAACCACAGGTAGAGCCACAGTTCCTTGTGCATTGCCTAATTTACTCTTATACAGTCATTTTCCCCCGAACGGTCTTGTGCCTATAAGTCTGCATGGAGCAGTTTCACAATATAAACCAGACTGTCTTTGCATTCTGGGACAAAAGATTGCTGGCAGGGAGAGAGGAAACTTTTCTGGAACTCTTAACAAAGTGATGCATCGCCCTTGATTAATTGCACTGAAATAATAACCCAATTACTTTTTTTTTGTTTTTGTTTCAGTGAAAGCTCTGTGGGAAAAGCATGTTTTTCATTAGGCAGGATAAAAGAAAAACAGGTTGTCGGGGTCTTTTTCCCCAGCAGCCTTTTCTTTGGGGGGTGTTTCTGCTGGGCCTGAGAAATGCATCAACGTCACAGCTGCACTAGCTGGTGTCCCAGCACACAAGAGAAAAACCGAAGGGCGAAAGATACTTTCCAATGAAATTCCAACTTGTTCTTCAGCTGCCGAAAGTTCCAGCCTCCCTCAGATACCCCATTTAGGCTGAATAAGAAAATTATGCAATTGCACTTTCCCTTCTCATGCAGGGGGAGTGGAAAACTGAGCAGATCTTTTAGCTGAAACTAGTAGTCCTCAACTTGTGACCTCAATAGGAATAGCACTTAGACTTATATACCACCCCATAGCTCAGTGTTTTTCAACCATGACAATTTTAAGGCATGTGGACTTCAACTCCCAGAATTCCACAGCCAGCAATGCTGGCTGTGGAATTCTGGGAGTTGAAGTCCACATGCCTTAAAATTGTCAAGGTTGAGAAACACTGCCATAGCTGCTTTACAGCACACTGGGTGGTTTACAATGTCAGCCTATTTGCCCCCAACGATCCAGGTCCTCATTTTACCGACCTCGGAAGGATGGAAGGGCTGAGTCTATCTTAAGCCAATCAGGATCAAACTCCTGGCGGTGGGCAGAGTTTGCCTGCAATACTGCGCTTTAACCACTGCACCATCAGGGCTCCTCAACTGAGCTCTGAAAGGTTATGAAATTCTAATTTTCCCAAAGCTTTCCACAAGCGGATGTGGTTGCTACAATTAAAAGTGTTGATATATAATTAAGGAAACATTACTAAGATTTTTCTTTTTTTTTTTTTTAGATTCCTTGACTTTCTCAATTATCTAGCATACATGACTGCTGATGTCTGTTTCCTCGAAAACCAGCGTGAACATCCGGTATTTCCCTTTCCATGTATAGCTCTTAATCAGCATCGATGATCCTAAGCTTTATTTTGCAAGAATGTACAAATAAGGAGATTATGCAATAGTTTGCATCGTGTCTTCTTGAGTTTCCATGAAGTCTCCTGTCCTTGGTATTGACGGCCTTCTGAAAAGTCATTTCAAACTGAATGACTTCTTTCAACCTCTTGGCCACTGTACCATTCCCCAGATTTGCTTGGAAATCGATTAAAAACAATTCCTGTGCTTTTTCTGTTGCTTGACGTGGTTCTGTAGATATTCCAGTAATTTCTGTGGTTTTCTGACTTAATAATGACCGGAATGCTGATTTAACTTCATCTTCTACTACTATATGTTCTCATAAATAAGGAATGTCTTTTAAACATATTGGATGTTAATATTCTTTCTGTATAGAATTTCAGGGTTTCTTCTTCTTCTTCTTCTTCTTCTTCTTCTTCTTCTTCTTCTTCTTCTTCTTCTTCTTCTTCTTCTTCTTCTTCTTCTTCTTCTTCTTCTTCTTCTTCTTCTTCTTCCTCCTCCTCCTCCTCCTCCTCCTCCTTCTTCCTCCTCCTCCTCCTCCTCCTCCTTCTTCTTCTTCCTCCTCCTCCTCCTCCTCCTCCTCCTCCTCCTCCTCTGGGTCACAGTGGCAAGAATGCAGTATTGCAGGCTAATTTAGCTCACTGCCAGAGTTTGATCCTTACCTCTCAAGGTTGACTCAGCCTTCCATCCTTCCAAGGTCAGTAAAATGAAGACCAGATTGTTGAGGTCAATATGCTAACTCTGTAAACCACTTAGAGCAGTGTTTCTCAACCTTGACAATTTTAAGGCATGTGGGCCTCAACTCCCAGAATTCCACAGCCAGCATTGCTGGCTGTGGAATTCTGGGAGTTGAAGTCCACATGCCTTAAAATGGTCAAGGTTGAGAAACACTGCCTTAGAGAGTGTAAAGCACTGTGAAGTGCTATTGCTATTCTCCTCTTTCTTCTCTCTTCCATTTCTTCCTCTTCTTCTCATCCTCTAATACAGCGGTTCTCAACCTATGGGTCGCGACCCCATTTGGGGTCGATCGACCATTTTTCGGGGGTCGCCAAAGAAGGTGATCCGCCAGGCAATTTTCTCCCCTCAGGGGGTGCCGCCGCACAAACGTTGAGAACCACTGCTCTAATATATCAGTTCAAGAGTAGAATGGCCTTCTCAATTTGGAGATCTTTTGGAAGACTTTTTTTATTTGTCTATGTCAGTTTCCAATTTCAGTACTTTTATAGATGTTTCTTCTAACAACTTTCTGAAATTCTTTGCTAAGTTCCTTCTGGAGATCTTTATCTAGCTTTGTCTTCTCTCCTCTTTCTTCCCATTTTCTGTTCTGTTCTGACATCCAATTTAGTTTTTTAGTCTTTGGCAGCCCCTTTTCACGTTTAATCTTAACAACTTCTTTGAATTTATTCCACAGTTCCTCCAGATCTCTGTCAATGACATACAAGGATTCAAAGTGATTCCTGATGTTCTCTTTGAACATAGTGTGTACACGTTCAAGATCATGTAGTGGAAAATGATTGGCTTTGTTTTCCCACTTTAGGCGCATGAAATCTGCTTAATAGTCAGCCCTGACATCTTTGCTGTTATAATGACTTCTTCTGCTAACAAAACTGTCACATTATTTATTTCTGTATGCTGTGACTGGTAATGTCTATAAGCATCATTTTGATGGTTTGAAGCAGTGTTTCTCAACCTTGACAATTTTAAGGCATGTGGACTTCAACTCCCAGAATTCCACAGCCAGCATTGCTGGCTGTGGAATTCTGGGAGTTGAAATCCACATGCCTTAAAATTGTCAAGGTTGAGAAACACTGGTTTAAAGAATGTGTTAGCAATGTATAACTCAATAGATTGACTACCTCAACATAAACTCTAGGCTGATGTCAAAATTCCTTTCTCTTATGGCCATGGATGAGCCATATCACAACCTTCATGGTGTCCATGTTCACAGTAAACCCAGGTCTAACACCTGCCTTGGTTAGCTCACTTTCTACTCTGCTTAAGATAGATTGCCACCATTAAGAGTGTCCATTCAGAGGTCTGATAGATCTGGGTGGATTAAAAAATGCTTGGAGAATTTTTCAGTAATCTGCCAGGCAATTCTCTTGATAACATGGTTAGGGGTACGGTTCCATATTCAGGCCTACACTGTGGTAATAAGGGAAGAGAAGCAGCATTCAGTGGTCTTGTTCAGAATGACAGATTACCTCTGAGGAAGAACGGAACACGTAGATGTCCTGCTGGCTTCTATGATTATTTTTTAGGGCATTTTGCTCTGATGCTTAATCTTATATGGCCCTTTCAAGGCCCAGCCAGGGATGCTGTTGAGACTATTCTCAGTGCTTGCAGGTTGTTAATAGAATGAAACAGGCTAATTCCGAACCTAAGGAAGGTGGAATTGCTGTTTCTCTATCACAATTCTCTGACAAATTGAACAGGTAGGTGAAGCGGAACCTAATTTGGGGGATTTAGTTCTTGCTTTTATAAGTCTGCATTTTTAATTATTGAGGTTGTCATGTGCCTAACCACAGTGTTATAACCCAGGAACAGCCTTTGAAATTATTTCCTGCTTTGTTAATGAGAACAAGGTGTAGGTCAGGGCTTTTCAACCTTTCCACCCATTGTACCACTTTTAGGTTATGGCAACATCCGAGGACCACCAGTTGCCTAGCAAGGTCTCAAAAACTTGATGACAAAAAAAAAAAAAAAAAGTGACGAAGTACTGGTAGTTTTTGATTTACAACAGTTCGCTTAGTGATTGTTCGAACTTACAATGGCACTGAAAAAACTGCCTGCCAAGCCACAGCCGAGCAAGACACCTGCCTGCCTGCCCAGCAGCGCTCTTCCTCCTGTCTGAGATTTTCATTGTTGTGAGCATTTCTGTTGAGGATTGGCAGTGGGGTGGGGAGTGTTTGGTTTTTATTCTCCCCCCGTCTGCTGGGTGGTTGCAGCAGGTTTTGGTCCCTTCACATGACCCTGGGACACTGTGACCGTCATAATTATGAATCAGTTGCCAAGCCTCTGAATGTCAATCACAAGACCCTGGAGAGGCTGCAACATTCCAGCCGATCGGCACTTCTTCTGGGCTCAGCAGAAGCACCAGGATCAGTGCTTCGCTCCAGCTGGAGCCTGGCGCTGATCCTGGCGCTTCCGCTGAGCCCTGACAGCCCTGCAGCTCCAGCCGTCTCTCGCTCAGGCTTGTGCGGTGGTGCCACTGGTTCAGCTCATTCCCCTCCCCCACTACCACTTTTCTAGGATGCTCGCGTACCACTTGCAAGCTGCCAATGGACCACAGGTGGTACCCGTACCACCGGTTGAAAAGCCCTGGTGTAGGTCACGTGTGTTCAGTTCTCTGTTGATTGTGGGATCTGGGTGTTTTCAAGAGAATGGAAGTGGCTGGTGTTGAGTCCTCGAGTCAATGGCGAAAGAAGAGCACACATTCTGTTAATTCCAACAGCCTTTATTCGCAGTAGTTCTCTCTCCGACACAACTCTGAGGCTCGCAGGCCTCTCTGTCTCCTTTAATAGAATCCCCAGGCAAAAAGGTAACAATCTGGCGCGCTTCTGCGCCTCGCGCATGCGCGCAAGGCCGGTGCCTCTCAGTCTGGTCCCTGGCAGCTTGCAACAGCCCGGGACCATTGCAACGTCCCGAGCCTGCCTTTGCAGGCTCAGGACACAACAGCTGAGAACAGCCATAATTTCAGAAATGAAGAATAGAAAATGAATTCCTTGAGTCGTGTTCTGAGTGAACAGACTCCTGCTGCAAACTAACAGATAAGCTACCATCAGATCTAGTATTAAAAAAATAACCCAATTCTGTGATTCCATACATGGGCTGAAAATGTCTAGATCAGGGGTCTCCAATTTTGGCAACGTGATGATTTGTGGACTTCAACTTCCAGAATTCCTCAGCCAGCCATGCTTGGAAGTCCACAAGTGTTAGAGGTGGCAAGGTTGGAGACACATACACACACACACACACACACACACACACACACACACACACACACTCTAGCTAATCAGTGAATGGCATCAAAGGGATACAGTAGATACTAACCCTGTCCTGCTGTGCAGTGGCCATTTGTATTTTCATAGATATGGTACCCTACTTGGTTTGCATATCTGAAACTTGTAGTAGTAGTAGTAGTAGTAGTAGTAGTAGTAGTAATAATAATAATAATAATAATAATAATAATAATAATAATAATAATAATAAAGTTGGAAGGGACCTTGGAGGTCTTCTATCCAACCCCCTGCTCAGGCAGGAAACCCTGTACCATTTCTATTGATTGATTGAACCTTTTTTCTTTTGCACACGGCGGTGGAGGCCTAAAGCGAAAAGGTTTTATAAAACCCAACTGAAGGCCTAGGACTGGGGCGACAGCGCGTGTGCCCACAGAGAGGGCTCTGAGTGCCGCCTCTGGCACCCGTGCCATGGGTTCGCCACCACTGCCCTATACCATTTCAGACAAATGGCTGTCCAGTCTCTTCTTAAAAACCTCCAGTGTTGGAGCATTCACAGCTTCTGGAGGCAGGTTGTTCCACTGGTTAATTGTTCTCACTGTCAGGAAGTTTCTCCTTAGTTCTAGGTTGTTTCTCCCCTTGATGAGTTTCCATCCATTGCTTCTTGTCCTGCCTTCAGGTGCTTTGGAGAAGAGCTTGACTCCCTCTTCTTAGGGGCAGCCCCTGAGATATTGGAAGACTGCTATCCTGTCGCCCCTCGTCCTTCTCTTCATTAAACTAGGCATACCCAATTCCAGCAGCCGTTCCTTATATGTTTTAGCCTCCAGTCCCCTGATCATCTTAGTTGCTCTTCTCTGCACACTTTCTAGAGTCTCAACATCTTTTTTACATCATGGTGACCAAAACTGGATGCAGTATTCCAAGTGTGGCCTTACCAAGGCGTTGTAAAGTGGTAGTAACCCTTCACGTAATCTTGATTCTGTCCCTCTGTTAATGCAGCCCAGCACTGTGTTGGCAGCTGCAGCACACGGCTGACTCCTATTTAAAGGATTGTCCACTAGGATTGTCTCTCTCTCACATACATACACTATATCTGAGGTCAGTTCCTATTTAGTCATTTGTAGTATTTTCCAAAATCATCTAGTTACCCTCAAAACTATATAAATGTTAAAGGTAGTCTTCAGGTTACAATCATTTATTTAAGGACCATTCAAAATTACATCGGATATGAAAAAAGTGACTTACAGCCAGTCCTCACAGTTATAACCATCTCAGCATCCCCACAGTCATGTGAACAAAATTTGAACTCTTGGCAACTGGCATGAGTTTACGATGTTTACTGGGTCCCAGAGTCATGTGATTGCCATGTATGTGGTTGCCGTTAATGAGCTGTGGTGCCACACTAGTTAGAATGCAGTTATTGCAGGCAAACTCTGCCCACAGTCTGGAGTTCGATCCTGACAGGGCTCCAGGTTGACTCAGCCTTCCGTCCTTTCGAAGTTGGTAAAATGAGGACCCAGATCAGGGGTAGGCAACCTTGGCTCTTTTATTACTCGTGGACTTCAACTGCCAGAATTCCTAAGCCAGCATGGAGGAACTATGGCCCCCTCATGACTTGTGGACTTTAACTCCCAGAATTCCTGGGCCAGCCTGGCTCAGCTTGGAAACCTCTCCCTTTCCCCTCAGCGTGGCTGGCTCAGGAATTCTGGGAGTTGGAGTCCACGAGTCATAAAAGAGCCAAGGTGGCCTACCCCTGACTCAGATAGTTGGGGGCAAATAGGCTGATTCTGTAAACTGCTGAGAGAGGACTGTAAAGCAGTGTGGAACAGTATAGGTCTAAATGCTAGTGCTTCCGACAGGCAAAGTCAATGGGTAAGTCAGATTCCCCATAACAATGGTGATAAAAAAGGTAGTAAAATCAGACATAATTCACTCAACAACCACATTGCTTAACGACAGACGTCCCAGTCCCAGTTGTAAATCAAGGGCTACCTATATTCCCATTGTTGATATATGATTGGATGACCCTAGGAAACTGTCCAGTTCTTCTAAAGATTCCTTGAGGCAACAATGTGGAGAATGTAAACAGGCAACCATTATTTTGAGGTGAATGTTGGAAATGACCAGGCATTACACAGAGAGAAAAACAAGGAGAAAGAATGCAAGATTTGAATTCAAAGAAGATATAAACTCAAGAATCTGCTTGAATACCTCAGATGCTGTCAACTTTTGTAACGCCTACCATTCGAGAGTTAAAACAAAGATTTAGTCCTAGCCATGTTGAGTCAAGTTTCTTGAAAGCTTCAGTCTTGTTGACTTTTGTGTCAGCCTTGTTGTTGCTGTAAGTGACTGGTGTGGACATAGGTGTCTGGTACAAGCCATGATGATGAAGAAAAAAATGAAGAAATGTGCTTTGTAACATCATGATGCAATTCTGACACCGTATTTATCACAATATCAGATACAGATAGCCAAGTCATGTTGTTTGTATTGTGATGTCAAAATGTGTGCTTGAGCATGTTTGATCATTCCCCTATCCTTTGCCTCCTTTTATAGACTTCTGTGGGGGTTGAAATGTGGTTCACAAATGAACGTAAGAAGATGCTTTTAGATCAGACCAATGGACTATGTAGTTCAGCATTTTCAGGTCACAGAAGGACCAACCAGGTGGATCCCACATGCTCACAAACTGAGGAGAGATGATGTCCTTCCTTCAGTGTTGTTAAATGGGCAAGGTTCAAAGAAGGCTTCCCATGTTTGTGGAAGTTGGTATCAATAGTGTAATTTTCCGTGCATTTTTCTAATAACCTTTTCAAATCATCTATCCAGCTATTCTCACATCTGAAGGCAGATAATTTAAGTCTTTTTTTTCTTGATTTTCTGTCTCAAGGCAGTTCATTCCAGTGGATGGCCCCCAAGTTCAAACATTAAAAATTATCTCAACTCACATTTCCATAATAATTCTATTATTATGTCTCCTCTTATCTGCCTTCACTCCAAGCCAGAAAGTCATCCAGAGGCTTTTGGGGTCCAGGAGTGCAGGTAGTCCTCACTTAATAACATACAGCAACTGTTTATTTATTTATTTATGAGACTTATATACCGCTTTAAGTGCAAGCACTCTCTAAGCGGTGTACACCAGTAAGCAATGTATATATATATATATTTATATTGGCCCCAACAATCTGGGTCCTCATTTTACCTACCCCGGAAGGATGGAAGGCTGAGTCAACCTTGAGCCGGTGAGATTTGAACCGCTGACCTGCTGAACACAGTCAGCTAAAGTGGCCTGCAGTACTGCACTCTAACTGCTCTAACAGCACTGAAAAGTGGTAGTTATGACCAGTCCTTGTACTTATGACCTGGGCAGCATCCCCAGCATCAAAGGATTGTGTTTCGGATGCTCGGGAATCACATTTTTACCCATCGTAATGTCCCTGGGTCACATGATCACAATTTGTGACCTTCACAGCAGTGAAGTCAAGGAAGAGGCCAGCAGAATGTCAGAAGTTGCAGCCTGTAATAACAGAATGACAGAGTTGGAAGGGACCTTGGAGGTCATCTAGCCCAATCCCCTGCTCAGGCAGAAAACCCTGTAACATTTCAGACAAATGGCTGTCTAGTCTCTTCTTAAAAGCTTCCAGTGCTGGAGCATTGACAACTTCTAGAGTTAAGCCGTTCCAGTGATTGATTGTTTCTCCTTATTTCTCGGTTGCTTCTCATCTTGGTTAGTTTCCATCCATTGCTGGTCCCAATTAGTGTTAAGCGAGGATTACCTTTAAAAATAAATTAATTAAATTAAAAGTGCTAGACACTGTGTTGTTTTCCTCAAAAGAGAGTTAATCGACACCCATTTTGGTTGCCTGTTTGAAACAACAGGATCAATATCTCCATCTTTTCAGGGATTTCAATAAATCCAGGAAATGCTTGTGAGAAAACAGAAAGCTGACAATTACTATTAAACAAAATTCCCGTTAAAATATTTAAGGGATGTGTGTGATTTGATGATGGTTTTTATAGACAATGCTGTATCCTTTTATAATGAACATGCCACTGCTTTCATCCCAATTGTTAGCCTCAATTTGTAAAAAGAACCCCAAGCAACTCTAGAGCTATTTCCTGGAAGTATACAGTTAGAGTTGTAAAAAAACAATAGGGCTAGGAGTAAACTAGTATTAACTTTTCCCAGAATAATCTGGAAAGCTTAATGGTTCCTCTCATTGAGAAATTCTAAATTGTTTTTGGAATTTTGTTTAAGGACATCATTTTGGTGATAAACAGAGAAAAGGATATGACTAAATCATTACAAATTTCAAGTTTAGAATGATTTTTTGTTAACAGAAAGGGAACAGTCATAACCAAGGACGATCAAATCTGGCTTTTGGTCTGCTGGCAAAGAGGCACTGTTACCCAAAAATGGAAATATTAGAAGAAAGATGAGTAAGACAAGGCATGATATAAAGCAATTATTCATGGCATCACTATCACACTTACAAGTTACGGCTGGCTGGTTTCTACATGAATCTTACCTAGATGCTGTAAGCTATCCTGAGGGGCGGAAGAGAGTTTTTCGAATTCCCATTGGCTGCATCTGTACCGTGTTTGCACATATTCTTTTTTTTTTTTTTGCTGGTCTCGTGGTTCCCAAGTTACGCATTGCTCTTCTGCCACACACGGTCTCTAATTCACCCCATCAGGAATCAGGGGCCTCACAGGCTCGCCTTGCTGTGTTCAATTAAGAGCTGTGTAGCTGTTGCCAAAGTTTTTGTTTGCGTGGAGATGGAGAGGTGATGGAGATGGAGACAGAGAAGGATAGAATTGGAGGTGGCGATAGCAATAGCAATAGCGTTTAGGCCAGTGGTTCTCAACCTTTTCAATGCCGTGACCCCCCCAACGGGTCGTAAGTTGAGGACTACTCAACCGGTTGTAAGTCGATGACTACTCAACTGGTGCAGCACCGTTTGCAGAATGGACTTTTGGCGGGCTCAGCAGGGCAGAGACAGCCTGGACAATTCCTATTGGCTACTGATGTGCCTGCAATACTGCACTTTAACTGCTGCATCACTACACCAGATTCATGTCTGCCTCATGGACCTTCACAAAGATGCTATAAGTGATTAGTGTGGACATAGGTGTCTGATGACTGCAGAACGTTGCAGTCTTAATTGTGTATGTTTTAATAGTAGCAAGAACTGTATTTGCACAGTATTGGGAAAATGAAAACAATATGGGAAGAAAGGAGGATCGGGAAAAAACACTGGATTGTGTAATATTGAACAGACTTATATTGAAGAAGTTATTATTATTACTACTGTAAGTTGTATTATATGTCAGATGTATTGTATGTTTATATGAAAGGGTGTACGTCTATATATATGTAATATATAGTATGTTTTAAATGTGAGATATATGTGTACACTTTGAGAGGAAGCAACTAAATTTCATTTTTAATGTGTGCCATTGTGCCCACAGGAAAAAAATGACAATAAAGTTTATCTATCTATCTATCTATCTATCTATCTATCTATCTATCTATCCATCTATCCATCTATCTATCCTCCATCTATCCATCCATTATCTATCTATCTATCTATCTATCTATCTATCTATCTATCTATCTATCTATCTATCTATCTATCATCCATCCATCCATCCATCCATCCATCCATTTATCTATTATTATTAATGTTAAATATCTGGACCCAGACAACATGTTGTTTACTAAGCACTAAAAACTTGTAACTATAAAAGCTTAATAGAATATCTACAAAAAAAAAAAAAGAATGTTGCAATCGGATGTAAGATGAGCTGATTGTCATTAAGGACTAGCTACCTGTGTCTGTCTGAGTTCCACAATAGTTGATTCTTGCACTGTTCTGGTGTTGGACTAGAGCTGTGTTTCACAACCTTGTGTGGACTTTGTGTGGACTTCAAATCTCCAGAATTCCCATGCTGGCTGTACCCTTCCATCTCTTTGTCTGTCCTCCCTTTGTTTCCGCTGGTTGAGAATGGCCAACAGAGTGCAGTGGTATTCCCCTTCCATCCTTCACCCACTTCCCAGCAGGTCCTGCCCTCTGGAACAGTGTTCATCACACACACACACACACACACACACACACACACACACACACACCTGGAGATCAAGAGGACTCCCATCCCGCCATTGGTCTAGAAGACCTTGAAAAGTTGGCTCTGCTCCCAGGCTTGAGGCTGTAAAGCCTCATTGCTTTCCTTTTTCCGCGATGTTGACTTTGCATTCTCTGGATGCATATGGTTTTTTCCCTTCCTTCTCTCGTTTTATTATTTCCTCCTTCTAAAAGGTGAACTGCTTAGAGTCATCCAGGAGTTGGACAGCCTCCAAACCTAATGAATAAATAAATGCATTCATTCCTGCGGTCTGTTTCTGCCCTTCATTTCAGGAATGTAGGAACAGGTCATGAGCAGTTCTGAAATATATACTGGAGGCAGATGAAAGAAAGTGGATTGTCCCATCAACCCCTGGAAAACCTTCAGCATAATATCCTAAGCTGAGAATAGCCATGGTCTAAGCCAGGGGTCTCCAAACTGGCTACTTTAAGACTTGTGGACTTCAACTCCCAGAATTCCTCAGCCAGCATAGTTGAAGTCCAAAAGAGCCAAGGTTGCTACCCCTGGCCTAGACCAGTGTTTCCCAAACTTGACAATTTTAAGGCATGAGGACTTCAACTCCCAGAATTCCACAGCCAGCAACGCTGGCTGTGGAATTCTGGGAGTTGAAGTCCTCATGCCTTAAAATTGTCAAGTTTGGGAAACACTGGCCTAGACATACCAGTTCTAACTCTTCTGACTGCTTCAGTTCTAATGGTAGAAGTAAGAAAAGTTACAACTAGGGAAGCTTCTTGGATGAGAAGCAAAACATAAGAAAACTAAAAATAAGGAGGTCCAACTGGCTTTTGGAAAAAACAGCTTTGGAACAACCATGACCTGGATGATTGAGAATCTCCATCAACATATGACACAGTCAGCCTTTGATTTACGTTTAAAGACCTGTAGAAGTTACCACGAACTTCGAAAACGTCAATCTGTCCTCAGGTTTGTGACTGCTGTTCCCTCCCCCGGCAGTCACGTGATTGCATTTCAAGCACTTTGCAACCAGTCTGCATTTACAACTAGTTGCAGCATTCTATGGTCACATGGCCACAGTTTGGGACAGGTTTTGGCAATCTATAATAATAATAATAAAGTTGGAAGGGACCTTGGAGGTCATTGAGTCCAACCCCCTGCTCAGGCAGGAAACCCTACACCATTTCGGACAGATGGCTGTCCAGTCTCTTCTTAAAAACTTCCAGTGTTGGAGCATTTACTGCTTCTGGAGGCAACTTCTGTTCCACTGGTTAATTGTTCTAATTGTCAGGAAGTTTCTCCTTAGTTCCAGGTTGCTTCTCTCCTTGATTAGTTTCCATCCGTTGCTTCTGGTCCTGCCTTCAGGCACTTTGGAGAATAGCTTGACTCCCTCTTCTTTGGGGCAGCCCCTGAGATACTTGAAGACTGCTATCCTGTCCCCCCTCGTCCTTCTCATTAAACTGGACATCCCCAATTCCAGCAACCGTTCCTTGTATGTTTTAGCCTCCAGTCCACTGATCTTTGTTGCTCAGTTTCGGGCAAAAACGGCCCATCAGAGAAAATGGATGTGCTTAACAATCACATGGACCATTTAACAACCACTATGACTCACTTTACCGCCATCCTAAAAATGTTTGTAAAATTAAATCCCATCATGCAGTATCTCAACTTAGAACTGCAACAATTTACAACCAAAATTGTGCCTCAACTTGTGACTGCAACAAAATTCTACTCATAAGTCAAGGACTATCTGTACCAAATGTACATGACAGCACATTCCAGTATTTGAGGGGCTGCCACAAGGAAGAGGAGGGGGTCACATGATTCTCCAAAGCACCAGAGGGAAGGACAAGAAACAATGGCTGGAAACTGATCAAGGAGAGAAGCAACCTGGAATTAAGGAGAAATTAAGGGGGCTGGACTAGAAGACCTCCAAGGTCCCTTCCAGCTCTACTCTACTCTACTCTACTCTACTCTACTCTACTCTACTCTACTCTACTCTACTCTACTCTACTCTACTCTACTCTACTCTACCGTACTCTACTTTACCCTGTCCTGTTCTGTTCTATTCTATTCTATTCTATTCTATTCTATTGCTCTGCTCTGCTCTGCTCTGCTCTATTCTATTCTATTCTATTCTGTATTTCTATTCTATTCTGTTCTATTCTATTCTATTCTATTGCTCTGCTCTGCTCTGCTCTGCTCTGCTCTGCTTTATTCTATTCTATTCTATTCTATTCTATTCTATTCTATTCTATTCTATTCTATTCTATTCTATTGCTCTGCTCTGCTCTGCTCTGCTCTGCTCTATTCTATTCTATTCTATTCTATTCTATTCTATTCTATTCTATTCTATTCTATTCTATTCCATTCCATTCCATTCCATTCCATTCCATTCCATTCTGTATTTCTATTCTATTCTATTCTATTCTATTCTATTCTATTCTATTCTATTCTATTCTATTCTATTGCTCTGCTCTGCTCTGCTCTGCTCTATTCTATTCTATTCTATTGCTCTGCTCTGCTCTGCTCTGCTCTGCTCTATTCTATTCTATTCTATTCTATTCTATTCTATTCTATTCTATTCTATTCTATTCCATTCCATTCCATTCCATTTCCATATATTCTATCCTATTATGTTCCGTTCTACATAATAATAATAATAATAGTAAAGTTGGAAGGGACCTTGGAGGTCATCTAGTCCAACCCGCTGCTCGGGCAGGAAACCCTACACCATTTCGGACAAATGGCTGTCCAGTCTCTTCTTAAAAACTTCCAGTGTTGGAGCATTTACTGCTTCTGGAGGCAAGCTGTTCCACTGATTGATTGTTCTATTCTATTGCTCTGCTCTGCTCTGCTCTGCTCTATTCTATTCTATTCTATTCTACTCTACTCTATTCTATTCTATTCTATTCTATTCTATTCTATTCTATTCCATTCCATTCCATTCCATTCCATTCAATTCTATTCTGTATTTCTATTCTATTCTATTCTGTATTTCTATTCTATTCTATTCTGTATTTCTATTCTATTCTATTCTGTTCTGTTCTATTCTATTGCTCTGCTCTATTCTATTCTATTCTATTCTATTCTATTCTATTCTATTCTATTCTATTCTATTCTATTCTGTTCTGTTCTGTTCTATTCTATTGCTCTGCTCTGCTCTGCTCTATTCTATTCTATTCTATTCTACTCTACTCTACTCTACTCTATTCTATTCTATTCTATTCTATTCTATTCTATTCTATTCTATTCTATTCTATTCTATTCTATTCCATTCCATTCCATTCTATTCTATTCTATTCTATTCTATTCCATTCTATTCTGTATTTCTATTCTATTCTATTCTGTATTTCTATTCTATTCTGTTCTGTTCTGTTGCTCTGCTCTGCTCTATTCTGTTCTATTCCATATTCCATTCCATTCTACTCTATTCTAATGGGAAATTTCTCCCTAGGGTTAGGGTTATAATTTCAATAGAGAAGGGATCAGAGGAAATGCCCGTTGTATAGAAATCGTGTTATTGAATACATAGTTGCTGTTGACATGGTTTCTAATGATAAATGCAATTTGGCCTAATGAGATCTGATCCAAAGTGCATCCTGTATTTCTGGTCTATGTCCTAGATGTCTTCCTTTTAGAAAACACAGCTGGTACAAGCATTTATTTAGCTATTTGGGGTTGGGTTTTTTTTCCCCCCAACCCATGGATCTGTGTTGCTATAGACACAGCAGAAGGCTTTCAAATGCAGCTTTTACTTTACATTTATCACGGTAAATTAATTGCCCTGATTGTTATGCACATTACCAGCTCCAGTCTGTTAAAACAAAAAAAGGGGGGAAACCCCCCAAGGACTTTTAAAACTAATTCTGATTTGTGTGATAACAAACATCTCAATTCTTAATTCTTTCTTTTCTTTACATTGCAAAGATTTGTCTTCTCCTCCTCTAAAGAATAATAATATTTGGGGTTTTTTTGCAGTGCTTTGTCCTCTCTCCAAGACCAACTGCTCCACGGACAAAGGTAACTTTCTGACCAGCTGTAACCTTTCAAAAACACTTTCAGAGGTCATGGGAACGTAACATTCAAGTTACACGAAAGGCTTGTCGGTGGATATCAGGGACTTTCCACACACACACACACCCAAATATATCCAATGAATCACACTTTTACAGAATAGACACACTCGCTGGATTCCTCCATCAGCATCTGATCTTTTCTAAAAAGAAATTTAAAAACCTTGACCTCACATGTTTTGAGTGGGCGGGATAACGGGAAGAAAGGCAATTTAGCACTGGGGTCAATTTCATCACATAAAATTATTGCATCGTAAAGTATTTGGAATTGCTGCGGGGTGAATGACCAGAGATGAAACGTGCAGTAACAATGGAAGAGGGTTAAAGAGAGAGAAGCAGTTAAATGATAGAGTGTGGGAGATTTAACTGCAAAAATAATTACAATTTCTTCCAAGCAAAGTGAGCCTCTTGTCCTGTCCTGGCCTGTATTTTTCGCAAGGTCAGCGAGCTTTCGGCTGCCTCCAAGGTCACTTTCCTCTCTGGCCCAATTTGGGTGGTTTTGACAAAACCCAGAAAAGAGCCACGAGGCTTTGTGCTACTTCTTTTCCTCTCTTTTTAACAAATTATTTTTATTTGGACATACAGGTAGTCCTCAACTTACAACAGTTTGTTTAGTGACCGTTCAAGCAGTGTTTCTCAACCTTGACCATTTTAAGGCATGTGGACTTCAACTCCCAGAATTCTGGGAGTTGAAGTCCACATGCCTTAAAATGGTCAGGGTTGAGAAACACTGGCAAAGTTACAACAGCACTGAAAAAAGTGACTTATGACCGTTTTTCACACTTACAACTGTTGCAACATCCTCCGTGGTCACGTGATTTACATTCGGACGCTTGACAACTGACTCACATTTTTGACGGTCGCATTGTCCCTGGGGGGGGGGTCACGTGGTCCGCTTTTGTGATCTTCTGACAGGCAAAGTCAGTGGGGGAAGCCGAATTCACTTAAACAACCGTGTGGCTAATTTAACAACTTCAATGATTCACTTAACAAATGTGGCAAGGAAAGTCATAAATTGGGGCAAAACTCACTTATCAAATTTCTCACTTAGTGACATAAATTTTGGGCTGAATTGTGTTGGTAAGCTGGGGACTAGCTGTAGAGCAATCAATAAAATAAACAGCACAAGAGTATGAATGTTTAAAAAACAGAAACTGATCACATCCTGTGGATGTAGCCTTGCAAGTTTAAAGACAATTTTAAAAAGTGTTAGAACGTCTATGTTCAATGTTTCCATCCAGAGAAATAGTTTTATGGGAGGGGGGCATGTTAGGAATTACTGTACAGGAAGTCCTTGACTTACGACCATTCTTTTCGTGACTGTTCCAAGTTGGAACGGCGCTGAAAAGATGTCTTATGACCGCCTTTCCTGCTTACAGCAATTGCAGAATTTCCCCCCCCCCGGTCATGTGATCAACATTCAGATGCTTGGTGATAGTTTCATATTTATGACAGTCGCAACGTCCCAGAGTCACGTGATCATGTTTTGTACCTCCTGACAAGCAGTTATCGGAAGTCAGCCCTGCCGGAGAAGGACATAATAAAAAGGGCAGAAAAATATATTTCCTCAAAGGATCTTAAAGAGGCAGAAAAGCATGCCCAGTTTTCTTAATAGCCCCAAGTCTCCCTCTGCCAAGCAGAAAACAGCTCTGTAGAAATGCAGATGTAAATCCAGGGACCTAGGAGATTAAGAAGACAAAGACCTAAAATCTGCATACCCCACCCAAACTCTAAGAGTGATCGGCCCCAGGGAAGCAGGAGATGACCTTTGGACATAATAAGATTGACCCATCACCATCAGAATACCAGAAAGGCACACTGAGACTCAGGTCAAAGTTCAGGCCACAGGAACAACTCCAAACAAAAGGCTCCAGAGGGTATAAAAACCTACTTCCTACATGTGCTCAGCCCTTTTTTTTTCACTTCTCTTGCTGCTAGAACCATCTTCCTGTCTGGCTCTCCTCTCCAATAAACTACAACCTTCTTCCCAAAGCGGTTGCCATGTTTATTCCCAGCTTGGATGAACCACGATGAAGAATTTTCTTCCAACACAGTCAATGGCGAGAAGCCAGATCCACTTCACAGCCGTGCTACTAACTTAACTGCAGTGATTCACTTAATGGGGCAAAACTCACTTAACAAGTGTCTCTCTTAGCAACATAAATGTTTGGCTCAATTGTGGACATAAGTCAAGGACTAGCTGTGTAGCTAAAAACTGGAGAGCATATATGAATAAAAACAGCCTTCACCAAGTTTCTTTAAGTTTCTTCTTTGTTGCTATGCTCAGTTTTCAGACAATATTATTTTCTGCTCCTTTCAATAGGTCTGTTTAAATGAAAGAGGAATGTTAGTTTCTCAATGCTTTATTAGTAGTAAAATCTCACAGCTGGTGAGACACAAAGGGATTCCTCTCTTCTGTTGCACCATTTTATACGGCCTGCCAAAAGTGGACATTGAACTGATTCCAGCGTTCATTAGAATCCTAGAGGTCATCAAGACCAATCTCTTCTTTATTAGAGAAATTTAACTAAAAGATTTCTGAGAAATGGCTGTCTGATTTCATCTTGAACTCATCTGAAAAAAAGGAGAATTGATTGCATTGTCATGCTGTTCTCACAGCTAGGAACTATTTAAAACAAAATATTCCATTGGAAAGTAGCTTCCTATGACTTTAACTTGCCATTTAAGGACCTCGGTGCAGAATTATCAGGGTTGATAATTGCAGCTTGCCAGATGGATAAACAAGGAGTGGAAAGCTATCCTACTCCTTCCTCCTGTTGCAAGAACCATGTTTGAATCAGTTGCTTTTTACAACAACAACAACAATAATAATAAAGTTGGAAGGGACCTTGGAGGTCACCTAGTCCAACCCCCTGCTCAAGCAGTAAACCCTGTACCATTTCAGACCAATGGCTGTCCAGTCTCTTCTTAAAAACTTCCACTGTTGGAGCATTCACTGCTTCTATCTATCAGATCTTCCAACGATGCTCCCATGACTACGGTAACTGAGTCCATCCAGCTTCTTCTAGACCTCTCCCTTTCCCCTCAGCATGGCTGGCTCAGGAATTCTGGGAGTTGAAGTCCATGAGTCATGAAAGAGCCAAGGTTGCCTATCCCTGTTCTAGGACTTCTGGAAGCCATTAGGCTGGGGCAGGTTCTCTATGGCAGAAAACTACAAAAAAGATGTGGCTGATTTAAGAGTCAACGATTAGACCCTTTAAAGCAACTGCTTCTTTTTTCAGAAAATCTTTAGAAGGTTCCATGAACTGAAGGGAAGTTTCAGCTTGTATGAGAATAACAAAATAACAGAGTTGGAAGGGACCTTGGAGGTCACCTAGTCCAACCCCCTGCTCAAGCAGTAAACCCTGTACCATTTCAGACCAATGGCTGTCCAGGCTTTTCTTAAAAACTTCCATTGTTGGAGCATTCACAGCTTCTGGAGGCAGGTTGTTCCACTGGTTGATTGTTCTCACTGTCAGGAAGTTTCTCCTTAGTTTTAGGTTGCTTCTGTCCTTTTTTTAGTTTCCATCCATTGTTTCTTGTCTTCTGGTGCTTTGGAAAATAGATTGATCCCCTCTTCTTTGTGGCAGCCCCTTGGATATTGGAAGACTGCTATCATATCACCTCCTAGTTCTGTTTTTTATTCTTCTTTGAAGCCAAATGAAATAGTGCTAAGGCCTATATGATTGCAGTTGAAATAAAAAAAATAGTCCTCTCTTTATCTGGAACATTTATTTCTGCTGCAATCCAGATACTTTATGTTAAAATTATGTCTCTGTTGCTATCTGGTATCTCTATTTGGATTCTGAGTTTTAATCCTGCAACGAAACTTTCAACATGTCTATATCCTCTTTTTTTTATTTGTTGTGATTTCAACACTTGCAATTGTGGGGGTTTTAAAGTTGAAATGGGGTTACAGTTCTGGCACTCAGGATGTAGCAATATTTCTTCTATTTGATTCAGAAACATGGGCATGTATAATTTTAGTCAGTCATTTTCTAATTAATTAGAGTTACTTATCTTTCCATATATTATTTTGGCCACATAGAATATTTGTCAGGGACGTTTACTTTTTTTTCTTTTCACATTAAGATCATAGATGATCCTCTACAACTGCTGTCCATAATTAAGCTCTCCAATTTACTATCGGTTGTCTTGATTTTATTAAGGGCCAGGAAAACTACTTAAGTTGGTTATTTTAGCTGTCCCCAAGCATCTGGTAATTTATCTCTAGGTCTAAATTCAACTATCTGAATGATGATTTACTGATGATCCTTTTACAACTATCTTTTATGGTGATTGTCCCTGGAAAGTTACAGAAACTTTCATAAATATTTTCCTGTATTGTTCAGCAGTCTGAAAGCAGCTTATTTTTCCCCTGATTCTATTCATTTTTGACAGTGATGAGCAAAACAGATTATCCATTAAAAAACTTCAAGGGCTATCTGACCAATGGACATAACAACGAATACAAAAATAAAGTAACCATGACAATTGATCAGGATCTCTTTTCTGCAAAGGACTCATAAAAGCTAGATTTTATTTCTTTATAGAATGTTTAAACTGCCCAATAGCTGAAACTCTCTGGGAAGTTTCCAATATAATCCATTCAAAAAATACAGTCAGAATAAAAACATTTTCACTAAAATGAAATAACATTTAAAATGAAAACACCATGTAAGCGAGGAAGAGCAGGGCAGATGCTCAGAATCAAAAACAGTGTCAGTCAATTTAAAAACCTATAAAAATTTAGAGGGGTTTTCACCTGAGGCCAAATGAAGCCAGCATGAGCTCTGCAGAGCGAGCCTGCTCTGTTCCCTGGCTGAATTTAAAATATTAATTATTGTCTTTTTTTGAAGATGTAGTAGGGCTGGGTGAATATAGCACTTTATATTCAGTTCATCTTAATGTATTTAACATAAGTAATTTTCTTTCTGAAGCAGCTGCTTGAAAGCATTAGAATAGATGTGACACAGGACTGGGCTGCTAATCACAAGAGTCAGGAAATTTAACTAATTAGCTCCTAGGAGCAGTCCGAGGTGTCTTGCTGAACAGGCTCATTAGTTCCTCATTAGCATTCCCACTCATTAGGATGAACAAAGCACACCCGAGGCCCCAAATATAATGATAAAACTATCTTAAGCAATCAGGCAGAAAGAATAACCAATTCAGATTTCAATTATGTCTGGATGTCCAACCAGCGTTTAGCAGACAATGTTAATGAAGGCAACATTGATTGGGAGGGTGGAGAAAGCAACTTTGGTTGGGGAATTGCAAAAACCAAGATTTATTTCTCCCCATCCCTGGAAGTAGGGAACAAAGTGGAACAACTTTGCCTTCAGAAATCGTGGGTGCTCCATCATTGGAGATGTTTAAGAGGAGGCTAGACAGTCACCTGTCTGAGATGGGGTAGGTCATCCTGGTTGACCAGGTGACCTCCAAGATCCTATTCTATTTCTATTTCTATTCTCCTCTATTCTCTATTTATTTTCTATTTCTATTTCTATTCTCCTCTATTCTCTATTTATTTTCTATTTCTATTTCTATTCTCCTCTATTCTCTATTTATTTTCTATTTCTATTTCTATTCTCCTCTATTCTCTATTTATTTTCTATTTCTATTTCTATTCTCCTCTATTCTCTATTCTCCTCTATTCTCTATTTATTTTCTATTTCTATTTCTATTCTCCTCTATTCTCTATTTATTTTCTATTTCTATTCTCCTCTATTCTCTATTTATTTTCTATTTCTATTTCTATTCTCCTCTATTCTCTATTCTCCTCTATTCTCTATTTATTTTCTATTTCTATTTCTATTCTCCTCTATTCTCCTCTATTCTCTATTTATTTTCTATTTCTATTTCTATTCTCCTCTATTCTCTATTCTCCTCTATTCTCTATTTATTTTCTATTTCTATTTCTATTCTCCTCTATTCTCTATTTATTTTCTATTTCTATTCTCCTCTATTCTCTATTCTCCTCTATTTATTTTCTATTTCTATTCTCCTCTATTCTCCTCTATTCTCTATTTATTTTCTATTTCTATTATTATTTCTATTTCTACTATTTCTATTTCTATACAAGCTGAAGTTCTGTTCTGCCCCATTAAGGTAAGATGTTAATTTTGCTGAATTATAATTTCTCAATATTTAATTTATTTATATCCAGCCTTTATTATTTTGTACAAATAACTCAAAGTGGAAAACATAGAGGTAGTCTTTGACTTACAATAGTTTGTTTAGTGAACGTTAGACATTACAATACTTGAAAAAGTGACTTACCGGTATGACCATCTTTCACACTTACGACCGTTGCAGCATCCCCTTGGTCATGTGATCAAAAAAATCAGGCTCTTGGCAACTGGCTCATATTTAGGATGGCTGCAGTGTCCCAGGATCATGTGATCCCCTTTTGCAAAGTCAGTGAGGAAGCCAGATTCAATTAACAACCATGTTACTAAGAACTTAATAACTGTGGGAATAAAAGTTGTAAAATGGAACAAAACCAGTGATGGGATTCAAATATATGAACAACTGGTTCTCTGTGTGGATGCCGCTTTTGGAAGTCCATTCTGGGCCCGGGCAACAAAAAATGAGCTCCCGGTTCTGCTGAAGTGGTGCGAACCAGCTGAATCCCACCACTCTTTCTTTCTTTCTTTCTTTCTTTCTTTCTTTCTTTCTTTCTTTCTTTCTTTCTTTCTTTCTTCTATCTATCTATCTATCTATCTATCTATCTATCCATCCATCCACCCACCCACCCACCCACCCATTGGTGGGATTCAAATATGTGAACAACCGGTTCTCTGTGGGGATGCTGCTTTTGGAAGTCTGTTCTGGGCCCGGGCAACAAAAAATGAGCTCCCGGTTCTGCCAAAGTGGTGAGAACTGGCTGAATCCCACCACTGTAATTTTCTTTCTTTCTTTCTTTCTTTCTTTCTTTCTTTCTTTCTTTCTTTCTTTCTTTCTTTCTTCTTTCTTTCTTTCTTTCTTTCTTTCTTTCCATCTATCCATCCAGTGGTGGGATTCAAACAAGTGAACAACTGGTTCTCTGTGTGGATGCCGCATCCAGAAGTCCGTTCTGGGCCTGGGCAACAAAAAATCAGCTCCCGGTTCTGCTGAAATGGTGAGAACCAGCTGAATCCCACCACTGGACAAAACTCACTTAACTGTCTCATCAACAGAAACATTGGTCTCATTTGAGGTTTAGTCAAGGACTACCTGTTTCCATCACACCTTCCTCCTCCCTTTTTCTTCACAACATCCCTGTGAAGCGGGGTTGGGCTAAGAAACAGTAAAGGGCCTAAGGTCACCCAGTTGGCTTAGTCCAGCAAAGGCAGGACTAGAACTCGTGGTCTCCCGCTTTGCAGCCTGGTACCTTAATCATTGGACCAAACTGGATCCGAATAAGTATCTCCATATCCGTTCTTGTTGGTCATGCTGGTCCGGAGGATGATGGGCTTCCCGTCCTGGAAGTAAGGTGATTGCAGACAACAGCAGTAAAACGTGCACTTTGTGACTTTTACAGAAAGAGAGCAGGGCAAGAACAGCAGGTCAAAACTACAAGAAAGGTGTTAAGGCTGCATGTCGGGAGGAACGTCCTGACTGTGCAAACTGTTAACCAGCAGAACACATTGCCACATGAAATCATGAGCGCTCTGTGGCTGGAGGTTCATCTATCACAGGAGTCTTCCAACTTGGCCCTTGTATGACTTGTGGACTTCAACTCCCAGAATTCCTCAGCCAGAATGAAGGAACTATGACCTTTTATGACTTGTGGACTTCAACTCCCAGAATTCCTCAGCCAGGCATGCGTCCACAGGTCATAAAAGGGCCAAGTTGGAAGACCCCTGATTCTATCAGAAATGTTCTAGCAGCACCTCTACATTGAGAGGGGTTTAATCTAGATGACCTCTGAGATATTTTAATGGCTCTGTAATTCTAAAGAAAGTTCGGTTTTGTGTGCTTTGGAACCTGACCCAGAAGGGCTGAAGGGATTTTATTGTGCTTATGATTTTAGTATGTTTAAGTTTGACATTAGCATTTATTTTATATATAGTAACCATTTTATGTAGGTCTTTTTATATTGATACTTATAGTGTTATCATGTAATCATTGTTTTGTTATTTTGTAATCATTATTTTGTAGTTAATTGCTTGATCAGATGCTATATATATATATATATATATATATATATATATATATATATATATATATATATATATATATATATATATAGGAAAAGTAAGGGCTTCATGCTTTAGATACAGGTGATTGCTTATATGAAAAGAGCACAGTAAGGGGAGGGGGAAAGGAGTGACGGATGGAGCCTGGGTTGCTGGGTATGAGTCATCATCTAGGAATTGTTTTTTTGTGCCATCTTAGGCCTGGTACCAAGACCTGATCTCTTTGTTCTGAAAAGGTATAAAAAGTGGAAGACATCTTTTCTGGTTGTTGCCTTCATCTCTCTACCAGCCACGAAGAGAGATGGGGTCACCCAACTCTGTTTTGATCAAAATAAAAGTTCTTTGCTTGCTGAAACCTTGACTCAGGAGTTTCTTTGGCTCTTTTAAATTCCTGAGTAATGCTGGGACGATTGTGAGGCTAAGTGGAAAACCTTACAGGGTGCTTGACTGTTCCAGAAGTTGAGCCAAAGAATAAATACTAATTATGTCCTTTTACGAGCCTTCCAACATCTGACAGATAAAACTAAATACAATTATTCATATTAAACTCACAGGTGGCTTCATATTATGTTCTCTGCTGGGATCTGGCAAATTGCTGGACAATCTTTAAAAAAAAAGGGGGGGGGGACATTTCAGCTTTGGGTTCTCCATCTCCCTTTCTTTGCATCTTCAGGTGTCCCACTCGAGTTGCTCATTTGCTCCTTCCTGGAGAGGTTTTTGACATCTGCCTCCTTCCCTCCTCTGCCTCTGAAAGGAATCCAGGTGGAATCAGCCTAGCCTGTTAGTTAGATCCTGTAAGGGGGGAGGGGGGGCTCCTGGTGGTTGGAATTATTGTTCTGCAAACCGGGCTTTAATTTTTGCACATTGGGTTAGAAACAGGTTTAATTCCGTGGTGGATTTTATAGTGACACTGTAAATGAAGACAATGCTGAAACTGCTGGAGAATTAAAAATCAAATCTGTGCATCCATCAGTAGGGCTCTGTTCTGGGCCCAGGGCTCTTCAACATCTTCATCAACGATCTGGACGAGGGGATAGATGGGGAACTCATCAAATTTGCAGACGACACCAAGCTGGCAGGAATAGCCAACACTCCAGAAGTTACAGGTTTGGGATACAGGAGGATCTGGACAGACTTGAACACTGGGCGCTATCTAACAACATGAAATTCAAGGGTGAAAAAAGCAAGGTTCTATATTTAGGCAAGAAAAAACAAATGCACAGGTATGGGATAGGGGGTACCTTGCTCAATAGTAGAGAGGGATCTGGGAGTCCTAGTGGACAATCATTTAACTATGAGCCAGCCGTGTGCTGCAGCTGCCAAAAAATCCAACACAGTGCTAGGCTGCCTTAACAGAGGGATAGAATCAAGATCATATGAAGTGTTAGTACCGCTTTACAAGACCTTGGTAAGGCCACACTTGGAATACGGCATCCAGTTTTGGTCACCACGATGTAAAAAAGATGTTGAGACTCTGGAAAGAGTACAGAGAAGAGCAACAAAGAGGATTAGGGGACTGGAGGCTAAAACATATAAGGAACACTTGCTGGAATTGGGTAGGTCTAGTTTAATGAAGAGAAGGACGAGGGGGGACATGATAGCAGTGTTCCAATATCTCAGGGGCTGCCCCAAAGAAGAGGGAGTCACGCTCTTCTCCAAAGCACCTGAAGGCAGGACAAGAAGCAATGGATGGAAACTAACCAAGGAAAGAAGCAACCTAGAACTAAGGAGAAATTTCCTAACAGTGAAAACAATTAACCAGTGGAACCACCTGCCTCCAGAAGCGGTAAATGCTCCAACACTGGAAGTTTTTAAGAAGAGACTGGACAGCCATTTGTCTGAAATGATGTAGGGTTTCCTGCCTGAGCAGGGGGTTGGACCAGATGACCTCCAAGGCCCCTTCCAACTTCATTATTATTATTATTATTATTATTATTATTATTATTATTATTATTATTATTATTATTATTATTATTATTATTATATTAGTAGGGTTTTCAACCTGAGCAATTTTAAGATGGATGGATTTCAGCTCCCAGAATTCCCCAGGCAGCCAGGTGTAAACTAAGTTTCTTGGTGTGAACAAAGTTTCTTCAGAAGGAAAGCGGTCTTCGTTTTTCTTGGATGCCTTCCTCCCCTGTTTCTGCCCCCTCCTCTCAATTCCAGGGCTTGCTTCCAAAGATCTGATTCCTGCCCCCCCCCCCGACACACACAGCTACCTTCCTGTCAACTGGGTCAGACTTCATTACATCCACTAATGCTTGTTTAGCACTTTTTTCATGGCAAAGACGTGGAAAGAGAGAAAAGCTCCTACGGCTTTAAAATGGCATCTCCCAATTTAGAGGGAGGTCTCCTGGGGGTGGTCAAAGAAGTCGAGATGGTGGCCATAACAGTACAATCAAAGCCCAGCCCTATTGTTATTTTGACACAAATTAGATTAAGTTGAGAATTAGGTAAAGATAAGAATTACTTGATAGAAGGGCGGAAGGCAAAATTTTATGTTTTGTTTTTCTCTTTCTGTCTTTCTATTTTTTCCTTTTTTTCTCCCATTTTCTTTCTTTCTTTCTTTCTTTCTTTCTTCTTCCTTCTTTCCTTCTTTCTTTTTCTTTCTTCTTTCTTTCTTTCTTTCTTCTTCCTTGCTTCCTTCTTTCTCTTTCTTTCTTTCTTTCTTTCTTTCTTTCTCTCTCTTTCTTCTCTTTTATTTGCTTTCTTTTTCTCTCTCTCTTTCTTTCTGTTTATTTTTACTGTCCTGGAAAATTCTTAGAAAGAAAGAAAAACAGGTATTTTCAGCCAGAAAACCCTACCCCACCACGCCCAAGTCCCAAGTCCAGAGTTTGCATAGAGGGAACATCAGAGATGAGAAACAGCTGGATTTATTCTCACCAGGCAAAAGGCTGGCCGGAGAAAAGGCCGTCCAGGTGAGCAATGTCTCTGCTCTGTCTTTGGGGAGCCAGAAGCTGAAGGTTGGGGGGCAGGTTCAGAAACTCTTCCTTCTTGGTCCTCTGTTGAGTGGAGGTTGTCTTACAAGGGGTACCAACTTCATCTCCAACACTACAGTGAGAGCTGCATTGTGGGAAATCAAATCCACTCTAGATCCCATCGCCTGATGCCACCGGTGACGCCACCAAGGAATGAGAGAGGCCCAGAGATCCTTCTAGTGTGGAGCCAGTCTTGCTTAAGGATGGCTGAAGAATGGGATTGAGTGGGAAACCCCCACTTGAAAAGGAAGCTAGAAGAGAAAACAACACAAATTGAGACCAAATCATTGTCTCGCTATCAGCTGAAATATCAGATGGTCTCACCGTGTTCCTTCCAAGCACATCGTGACCCTCCCTGTGTCTAGAACAATAAAACAATTATGTTCTTTCCCTTGAACCCAAAGATACCAAGAGACACAGAGACATGACATTACAATGCCCTGAGTTAGGATGGGTGATAAACATCCCTTCTTCAGTTACTGGAAAAAATGTCCTTCACCTTGACTCACTCAGCTCCACTCAGCACATTGTAAAAACCCTCTTTTGTGGAGGCTTTTGATTTGGAGCACCAAAAATGGGCCACCAAAGCTCTCCTGGTTATAATAATAATAATAAAGTTGGAAGGGACCTTGGAGGTCATCTAGTCCAACCCCCTGCTCAGGCAGGACCCCCTGCTCAGGCAGGTTGTTGAGATGGAGATGACGGAGAACAAATTTAGGTGGAAACCAGATCCCTTTAGCCTGGTTGAGCTCAACTGTAAGGAGAAGAGACCATTTCAGAGCAGAATTCATGACTATCTTTTTAACAGAACAACAGAATAACAACACTTGGAAGAGACCTTAGAGGTCTTCTAGTGCAACCCCCTGCTAAGCAGGAGACCTATACCATTTCAGACAAATGGCTGTCCAGTCTCTTCTTAAAGACTTCCAGTGTTGGAGCTTCTGGAGGCCGGTGGTTCCACTGGTGAATTGTTCTCACTGTCAGGAAGTTTCTCCTTAGTTCTACGTTGCTTCTCTCCTTGATTAGTTTCCATCCCTTGCTTCTTGTCCTGCCTTCAGGCACTTTGGAGAATGGCTTGACTCCCTCTTCTTTGGGGCAGTCCCTGAGATACTGGAAGACTGCTATCCAGTGCCCCTGGTCTTTCTCTTCATTAAACTAGACATACCCAATTCCAGCAACCGTTCCTTATATGCTTTAGTCTCCAGTCCCCTAAAAATCATCTTCATTGCTCTTCTCTGCACTCTTTCCAGAGTCTCAACATCCTTTTTATAATTGTGGTGACCAAAACTGGATGCAGTATTCCAAGTGTGATCTTCCCAAGGTATTATAAAATAGTATTAACACTTCATATGATTTATATTCTATCCCTCTGTTAATGCAGCCCAGGACTGCATTAGCTCTTTTGGCAGCTGCTTACTTTCAGCCTTGTCTTTCAATAGAAGCGATCAGGTCTCTTAAGCTGTGTTGAACTTCAGCACCTTTATTCCCTCTTAATGTGGAGAACCAACCCATCTGAACAGTTGGGCCATAGCTTAATTTGGATCAGAAGGAGAATCCTCCTGTTGTCCCAGACAAATGGCTGTCCTACCTTTGTTTGAAAAGCTCCAGTGATGGAGTCTCCATGTCGCCAGGAGATAAGTTATTCCATTGTCTAACACAGGGGTCTTCAAACTTGGCCCTTTTATGACTTGTGGGCTTCAACTCCCAGAATTCCTCAGCCAGGCACGCGTGCCTGGCTGAGGAATTCTGGGAGTTGAAGTCCACAAGTCATAAACGGGCCAAGTTTGAAGATCCCTGGTCTAACAGTTCTCATGATGGAATGATGGAAAACTTTCAGTATTGTGCATTATGATTCAAAGGCAGTTGCCAAATTGGATTCAACAGCCCCAAGCCTAACCCTAGTTTATAGCTTGGCATTGTGTTGGAATGGGACCTCCCGGGCTTTTTCTACAAACCATGGTCTAAACTAGCCGTAATTACATTTGAGCTGAAAGCACTGGGGCAGACACAAATTTCTCTCCGACATTCAGGATTTGTAAGAGTGGAATGGCAGACCGATAGTAGCATTTAGGCTGATTGCTTTTATTAATTTATTTCCCTCTTTCTATTCTGCTTCTGCTTCTGTTGGCAGTTCACACACCCTAGGCATAAACAAATAAAGCCATAAACACAAAAGAAATCAGTACAAAATTATCAGCCTATTAGATGGCAAGCCAGATGTTAAACAGCATTCCGGCATACCAGTGAGCCCCAATTAAATTTCAGAGGAAAAAGATACTCTAGGGCTTTCCAGGGGGTTTCCAGGAGAATACAAGAAATCCTTATGATCACGACTGAGATCATAAGATGAGTGGACTTCAATTCCCAGAACTTTCCAGAAAGAGTACAGAGAAGAGCAGCAAAGATGATCAGGGGACTGGAGGCTAAAACATATAAAGAAACGGTTGCTGGAATTGGGGATGTCTAGTTTAACGAAGAGAAGGACGAGGGGGGACAGGATAGCAGTGTTCTAATATCTCAGGGGCTGCCCCAAAGAAGAGGCAGTCAAGCTATTCTCCAAAGGGCCCAAAGGCAGGACAAGGAGCAACGGATGGAAACTCATCAAGGAGAGAAGCAACCTAGAACTAAGGAGAAACTTCCTGACAGTGAGAACAATTGACCAGTGGAACAACCTGCCTCCAGAAGCGGTGAATGCTCCAACACTGGAAGTTTTTAAGAAGAGATAGGACAACCATTTGTCTGAAATGGTATAGGGTTTCCTGCCTGAGCAGGGGGTTGGACTAGATGACCTCCAAGGTCCCTTCCAACTTTTTTTTATTGTTGTTGTTGTTGTTGTTGTTGTTGTTGTTGTTGTTGTTGTTATTATTATTATTATTATTATTATTATTATTATTATTATTATTATTATTATTATTATTCTCCGGCTGGGTGGGGAATTCTGGGAACTGAAGTCCACACATCTCAAAGTTGCCAAGACTGGGAAACCAAGCTGTGGAGAAAATATGTGAAAAAATATTGCAAAGTCAAATAGAAGTGCCTTTAAAAAACACAGTCTGTGATAATACATAAAAAAAAAACTCCTCACGAGTTAATAGATTGGCCATTCCTCCAAATATCACCCAAGGATTATTCCAAAAAATACAACAGTCAAAGCGGCTTAGCAAATTAAACACCTGCAGCGGAAAGCAAACCATACTCAATTAATAGATGCATTTTATTTTGAGTTCAAATTTCGCTCTCCCCATTTGAGGTGCCTCTGTTAGGAAAACAGCAACTTTCAGATCGGTAGCAATATGACCGAGAAAACTTTCATTTTTCCCTCTGAGGTTTTGAAAGCTGTCGTCTCAGAGGGCTTTCTGTCCATTAATGAATCTTGGTCAAAAACAAAAAGACGCTGAAAACTGACCAGGGCTGTAAAAAATTCAGGTAGAAGTTAAAATACGCCCTGGTTATTTGTTCAGCTGCCCGCTGGTCCTGGGCCATGTCGCAGGGCTGGGCCATGTGGAGCTTGGCACGGGATGCCCGGTCGTTACCAAGCGGCCGCCATGGACATCTGAAGTGGCTTTGCAGATTGTCAGGCTGCCTCGCTTATTTTTAGATGACCGTGGCAATTTTGTGCTCCCACTGAGCTGCACCCAAGTATAATCACCTCCTTCTCCAGATGCCTCCCTTCTAATTCCCGGCATTGCTTCTTTGCTGAGTTTTTAAAAAGCAGATCAAAAGTCAAACAGGAGTCCAAGAAGCTGCAGGGCTGTTTCTAGTCCCTCCTTCGCTCCCTAACTCCTCGGAGGTTTTTGAAAAACCGATTTCTCCCCCCCCCCCCGGGAATTAATTCTGGAAACCTCTGTGGATTTGCTTTGCGGGAGGATTTTATTTCTGAAAAAACAAAAGGGTTCGGGGCAGTGGCCGTTTATTAACATACAATGGAATACCGTTAGTCCACGACTCCCAACGGTTTCATTTAGTGACTGTTGAAGTTATAAAAATGACTTGGTAAGGCCACCCTTGGAATCCTGCATCCAGTTTTGGTCACCACGATGTAAAAAGATGTTGAGACTCCAGAAAGAGTACAGAGAAGAGCAACAAAGATGATTAGGGGACTGGAGGCTAAAACATACAAGGAACGGTTGCTGGAATTGGGTATGTCTGGTTTAATGAGGGGGGACATGATAGCAGTCTTCCAATATCTCAGGGGCTGCCCCAAAGAAGAGGGAGTCAAGCTATTCTCCAAAGCCCCTGAAGGCAGGACAAGAAGCAACGGATGGAAACTCATCAAGGAGAGAAGCAACCTGGAACTAAGGAGAAACTTCCTGACAGTGAGAACAATCAACCAGTGGAACTACCTGCCTCCAGAAGCAGTGAATGCTCCAACACGGGAAGTTTTTAAGAAGAGACTGGACAGCCACTTGTCCGAAATGGTATAGGGCTTCCTGCCTGAGCAGGGGGTTGGACTAGATGACCTCCAAGGTCCCTTCCAACTTTATTATTATTGTTGTTGTTGTTGTTATGTCAAATTCACTTAACAACTGCAGTGATTCACTTAACAGCTGTGGCAAGAAAGGTCGTAAAATGGAGCAAAACTCACTTAACAACTGCCTTGCTTAGCAATGGAAATTTTGGACTCCATTGTAGTCCTTAATTGAGGACTACCTGTATTAGGATACATAACTTTGGTTTTCTGGTCTGCTTTGAAGGCTAACATGCCTGCAGCATCCTTTAAAGCTGCTTGTGCTACCTTGTGCATATTTAGGAGATGGGGAGAGACAGGAAATTAGAAATCAGGAAGGAAGAGAACTTGCAGAGAAAATTCAGCCACAAAACCCAAAGCTGTAGGGCCTGGGGTGGTTCACCAATCATACAATACTGTGGGGTTTTTTAAAAATCACAGTTGATTGCACAAGTCACAACTGGCTGATTTTGCACAATAGTCTATGCCCTACATGGGCACTGGAGTTGCCTGGTGGCTGAGTCCGCACAGCATGTTTGTCCTCAAGCAGACAAGTCAGTTGTTGAGCTCAGCAATTCCCGGGAAATCAGCTGTCCCCAAAAGTGTTTTTTCCAAAAGGCAACGGGACTTTTTTGGTTTTTTCCTTGAAGAGGTTTCACTTCTTCAGTTTGGAAGAAGCCTCTTGGAACAGAAGTGAAACATTTTTGGTGGGGAAAAACCAAAAAAGTCCAGTTGCCTTTTGGAAAAAGCACCTTTGGGGCAACAACAACAATAATGTTGAAGATGGTAGAGGACAGGAAGAAGATGGCAGAGGACAGGAAGGCCTGGAGGAACTTTGTCCATGGGGTCACAATGGGTTGGACATGACTTCACAACTAACAACAACAACGTTGGAAGGGACCTTGGAGGTCATCTAGTCCAACCCCCTGCTCAGGCAGGAAACCCTATACCATTACAGACCAATGGCTGTCCAGTCTCTTCTTAAAAACTTCCAGTGTTGGAGCATTCTCCGCTTCTGGAGGCAGGTTATTCCACTGGTTAATTGTTCTCACTGTCAGGAAGTTTCTCCTTAGTTCCAAGTTGCTTCTCTCCTTGTTCAGTTTCCATCCGTTGCTTCTTTTCCGGCCTTCTTTAGGTGCTTTGGAGAATAGCTTGACTGCCTCTTCTTTGGAGCAGCCCTTGAGATACTGGAACGCTGCTATCCTGTCCCCCCTCATCCTTCTCTTCATTAAACTAGACATCCCCAATTCCAGCAACCGTTCCTTGTATGTTTCAGCCTCCATGACCTGGATGATTGAGAATCTCCACAGGCATTTGGTAACTTTTTTTAAAGTGCAAATCACAGAAACATGTTTAAAAGTGTTTAGTGTTTTGATACGTGAGACACGCTCACATAGAAAACAGTTTTAAAGCTATGAGGATCAATAAACAGCACGAATCAATTTAAATCCTAACGCTGAAATGTACAAAATAAAATGTCATTTATATCTTGCCATTCCCAAGAGTTTATGTAACCCTTTCTCAAGGCTTCCAGGCAGCCCTCACTTATTTTTTTCTTACCCCAGGAAAACTGACAATGCATAAGTTGAGATTTTCAGCAGGGCGTGTCTCCGTGCATCTTGAATTGCAAACACAGAGGAGCTGCCAAGATTTCCTTTACAGTAATTGGAGCTCTTATAATAGGATTATACAAATCTGACTTTTTTTTTTTAATAGAGAAGACCAGTCAGCCTTTTAAAGTCCTGATAAGAGGAGAAAATGATGCTATCTTTGAAATGCAGGGTAAGTTATCTGTGGCTTCAGAAACTGTGTCAAAAGCAAGTGACTATTACCCAAGCATCCCTCAGTGAAAAATGGAGCAGAGGTTAGTAATTCTGATTTAAGAATGTGCAAAGAATCTGTTTTATTGAGGTCAAGGAACAGTCTTGCCTGGAAGAAAAGATCTGGGCTGAGGAAATGCCAGCCTTCAAAGAGGGGAGATTCTCCCTCCAGCGAGAAGTAGAGGGTGGAAAACCTTTATCAGGGTCTTTTGTCAATATAGATAAGATAAGATAACCTTTATTGTCATTTTTTTTTTAGTGTGGGCACAATGGCACACATCACAAATGAAATTTAGTTGCCTGCCCTCAAAGTGAAACACATACATGTTGTTGTTAGTTGCGAAGTTGTGTCCGACCTATCATGACCCCATGGACCACGTTCCTCCAGGCCTTTCTGTCCTCTACCATCTTCTGGAGTCCATTTAAGCTCATGCCTACTGCTTCAGGGACTCCATCTAGCCACCTCATTCTCTGTCGTCCCCTTCTTCTCTTGCCCTCCATCTTTCCCAGCATCAGGCTCTTCTCCAGGGAGTCCTTCCTTCTCATTAGGTGGCTAAAGTCCTTGAGTTTCAACTTCAGGATCTGGCCTTCTAAAGAGCAGTCAGGGTTGATCTCCTCCAGGACTGACCAGTTTGATCACCTTGCAGTCCAGGGGATTCACAGGAGTCTTCTCCAGCACCATACATGACATAATATGAGAAACTTCCTGACAGTCAGAACAATTAACCAGTGGAACCACCTGCCTCCAGAAGCTATGAAGGCTCCAACACTGGAAGTTTTTAAGAAGAGACTGGACAGCCATTTGTCTGAAATGGTATAGGGCAGGGGTCCCCAACCTTTATGCTTGGCAGCCCAGTGGGCAGAGAGAGGGAACTGACCTGTGTAAATGGTGGGCTGGGGCACGTGCATGCAGGTGCCAGCCCACCACTTGCACAGCCCACGTCCTAACCCAGTGTTTCTCAACCTTGACAATTTTAAGGCATGTGGACTGCAACTCCCAGAATTCCACAGCCAGCCATGCTGGCTGTGGAATTCTGGGAGTTGAAGTCCACATGTCTTAAAATTGTCAAGGTTGAGAAACACTGTTAACCAGTCACGGCCTGCTAGTGGGCTGTGGCCTGGGAGTTGGGGATCCCTGGTATAGGGTCTCCTGCTTGAGCACTAGAAGACCCCCCCCCAGGTCCCTTCCAACTCTGATATTCTGATGCTCTATTCTGAAGTGGCATCATGAAAATATTCTGCCCTTGGCTACGTCTCAATCGTTTCGCCCGGGAAGCCTGCCTGCTGAGGATTTAAGCCCTCTGAGCTTAATAGGATTTAAGACGAGTAAAGAATTTCGTTGTCAGACACTGGCCTGGTCTAAAAGACCGTCGTCTGGTGTGGCTGTGGGAGGGAAGGACACAGGGGCAGCCAATTTTAAAACTGCTGTGATTTTAGCTGCAGCTTAAGCTCCTGAAGAGGCAGCACAGCTGGAGAATGACAGTTATATGGCTGGTGTGTAAACTATAAAGGATGTGTAAAGATGCCAGGGCCATCGCTCCATGCAGAAAACTTCACCGTGACGGCTGAACATTTCAATTAAAAGGCATAAAGGAGCGCAAGATATTTTTTTCCGCCTGCTTAGCTGGCAATCCCATTCCTCAGCTCGGCAATTCTAAACCCAAGACTTGTTTTCAGGGCAATGGAATTAAGATTCTACTTACTGTTGCCTGGAATAAAGTCCCTCAGCACTCAATAATACAAGAAAGTCCTCCACTTATGACCACAGTGGAGCTCAAAGTCTCCGTTGCTAAGCAAGAGAATTGTTCTGTGAATGCTGCCCCATTTTATGACCACAGTTATTACGTGGATCACTGCAGCTGTTAGTAACAAAGTCATTCAGGACAGTCTGGCTTCCCCCTCGACTTTGCGTATCAGATGGTCGCAAAAGAGGATCACGTGATCCCGGGACAGTGCAACCGTCATAAATATGAGACACCTGCCAAGCGTCTGAATTTTGATCTCGTGACCCTGGGGATGCTGCAACGGTCATAAGTGTGAAAACAGTTGTAAGTCACTTTTTCCAGTGCTGTCATAACTTCAGTCATTAAACGAATAGTCGTGAGTTGGGGAAGGCCTGTATTTACCTCAGAAAAAAGTGGATTTCATTTAGCTGTTAGGTTTATGTTCTTCTGCACTCAGTCGCTGACTGGGTAGCTTTTAAAGGGAGCTTTAAGGACTTTCTTTTATTACTCATGGCTTAAAGTCTGGTCTAGCTGCTCTATGCTACCCTGGTTTCTCTGACAATTCCCATTGTGGAGGTATACATGTCAGTCCTGTCCCAGGGGCTATTTTAAAAGCATCATTGCATCGAGGAGAGAAGCAACCTAGAACTAAGGAGAAACTTCCTGACAGTCAGAATTAATCAATGGAAAAACCTGCCTCCAGAAGTTGTGGGTGTTCCAACACTGGAGGTTTTTAAGAAGAGACTGGACAGCCATTTATCTGAAATGGCATAGGGTTTCCTGCCTGAGCAGGGGGTTGGACTAGATGACCTCCATAGTCCCTTCCAACTCTATTCTATTCTATTCTATTCTATTCTATTCTATTCTATTCTATTCTATTCTATTCTATTCTATTCGTTGTTCTACTGAGAAAATTCGAATTACAGATAGTTCTTGATTTATGATAATTGGAACCAAGGTGGCTATTGAGTCACATCTGATTTTTTTTACCTCTTTTGTCCCAGTTGTTAAGTGAACCACTGCAGTTGTATAGTGAATCACATGGTCATTAAGTGAATCCGGTTCCCTCAATTGCAGTGGTTCTCAACCTTTCTAATGCCGTGACCCCATAATACATTTCCCCATGTTGTGGTGACCCCCAAGTGGGTGTGGCCACCAATAAGAGGGAGTAGGACAGCTAGGGAAAAGGGAAAAAAATGGCGGACAGCATGGTTTGGCAACCCCCGTGAAATGGTCATTCGACCCCAAATGGGGTCCTGACCCACAGGTTGAGAACCACTGCTCTATTGTCTTTAGCTGTCAGAAGCCAGCTGGAAAGGTTGCAAATGGCAGCCATGTCACCCTGGGATACGGCAACTGTTGTAAATACATGGCGATTGTCAAATGTCCAAATTCTGGTCACTCCTGTAACTGTGAAGATGCTGCGGTCATAAGTCCCTTTTTTTTCCATGTCTTCAAATTGTCACTCAATGAATGGCTGTAAGTTGAGGACTGCCTGTGATTTTATCGGACTGATTTGTGGCTATTGCTTTACTGCTTTTATTTTCTACTGTGCTTTGGTAAAGGCACATTATGATCATCCTTGGTCTAGTTCAGTGGTGGTGAACCTATGGCACGGGTGCCAGAGGCAGCACTGAGAGCCCTCTCGGTGGGCACGCACGCCATCGCCCCAGTGCTAGGCCTTCAGCTGGGTTTTATAAAACCTTTTCGCTTTAGGCCTCCGCTACTGTGTGCAAAAACAAAACATGTTCAATCAATCAGTCAATTTCAGCTTCTTGTGGGAAAAAAGAGATCTTGCAAAGTTGGAATTGATTGATTGAACTTTTTAGTCCCACCCAGTCTGCTGTTACCACTGAAGCCACACCCACCCAATGGGCCACACCCACCCAATGGGCCACACCCATCCAATGGGCCACACCCGCCCAGCACCCGATGATGCATAAGTGGGTTTTGGGTTGCAGTTTGGGCATTCGGTCTCTAAAAGGTTCGCCATCACTGGTCTAGTTCAGGGGTAGGCAACCTTGGCTCTTTTCACCATTGTACCACTTTTAGGATATGGCAACATTCGAGTACCACCAGTCACCTAGCAAGGTGTCAAAAACTTGATGACCAAAACAAAAAAAAAGGAAAAAAGTGATAAAGTACTGGTAGTCTTTGACTTATAACAGTTTGCTTAGTGACTGTTCAAAGTTACAATGGCACTGAAAAAAGTGCCCCCCAAGCCACAGCCAAGCAAGACAGCGCCTGGTGGCGCTTTTCCTCCTGTCCGAGGTTTTCATTGTTGTGAGCGTTTCTGTTGAGGATTGGCAGCAGGGGTGGGGTGGGGGGTGTTTGCTTTTTATTCCAAACACCCCCCACCTGGGTGGTTGCAGCAGGTTTTGGTCACTTCCCATGACCCTGGGACACTATGACCGTCATAAATATGAATCAGTTGCCAAGCATCTGAATGTAAATCACAAGACCCTGGAGATGCTGGAACAATCCAGCTGATTGGCGCTTCTTCAGGGCTCAGCAGAAGCACCAGGATCAGTGCCGAGCTCCAGCTGGAGCTGCTCCTGGCGCTTCCATTGAGCCCTGACAGCCCCGAAGAAGCACCGATCAGCTGGAGTTTGGCGCTGATCCTGGCGCTTCCGCTGAGCCCCGACAGCCCTGCAGTTCCAGCCATCTCTCGCTCAGGCTTGTGCGGTGCTGCCACCGGTTCAGCTCATTCCCCTCCCCACTACCACTTTTCTAGGATGGTCACAGACCACCTGCCAGGTGCCAATGGACCACAGGGGGTACCCGTACCCCTGGTTGAAAAGCCCTGCCATACAGCATTAACCTTGTGAACTCTCAAGCTTCTTCCTTCTGTTAGGTATTCAAGATGGACAGTATTTAATATTTATTTGTTATATATATGCAGGGGTGTGGGTCTATACATATGTTGTACATAGTATTGTTTATGTGTGTGTCATGTATGTGTTTCACTTTGAGGGCAGGCAACTAAATTTCATTTTTGATGTGTGCCGTTGTGCCCACAGTAAAAACATGACAATAAAGGTTATCTTATCTTATCTTGTCAACCCAGCGTCCTAACCATGTAAGCCACCGTGCTCCTACGTGGCCGCTAAGAGACAAAATCAAATCTGCCCTTCCTAGAATAATGACATGGAAGAATTATTTCTTGGATTTGTACCCCTGTCCAAATTTGACAGGCTGCAAGGATTTCCACGGGACCACAACCAACTGTGACTTGATGGGGAAATTCCATGTTTATACGTCAGTTTAGCTAAACAGGTTTACTGAGTTTCTTCTTGATGGATTCCTCTCTACAGACACCCCCCTATGTTAGGATTTTTTAAAGGAAAGAATTAAAATGTCCACACCTCATTTTAAAGAAATCACTGAGTTTATTTTTGGGCTCCTGGCTTGTAAAAAACACATTCGATTTTTTTTTAAAAAAAAAGCCGCTTTATACAAATATACAAATGCACATTTCTGGAAAAAAAATAAATAGAGGAGCAATTATTACAAAAACCCATTATATACACATTAAACTTCACAGACAAAGCTTCAGTATCACTGCATTAGTTGGCACAAGTCACAGTTAAATTACCCCTAATTCCGTTCTTAAAGAACAAAGAAAAATGTCATCTTCTAGGTAAGAAAAAAAAAAACAGACTTTGGCTGAGATTGCTAGCCCATACACAAGAAACTAGCAATAGAAAAGTGCTCAGAGAAATCTAAGTTTAAAAAGAGACATCTTTTCTTCCGAGAAAGCTGACATTCTCTGCAGATTATTTTAATTTGCTCAATACAACACTTTAATCTCTCAAGTGGGAATTTTGCAAACTTTGAAGAGTCAAACAACTTCACTCATGGATTACAAGGGGAGGCAGCCCTCATTCTGACATATCGAGAACTCGTAATGTACGTTAAAGATTTCCCACTACAGATAGTCCTCGATTTACGACCACAGCTGAGCCCAACATTCTTGTTGCTAAGCATGACAGTTGGTAAACGAGTTTTCCACCATTTTATGACCTTTCTGGCCACAGTGTTGCTAAGTGAATCTGGCTTCCTCGTTGACTTTGCTCGTCAGAAGGTCCCAAAAGGTGATCACGCGTCCCCAGGACACGGTGAACCATCAAAAATAGGATTTAACTGCCAAGCATTTGAATTTTGATCACGTGACCATGGGGGTGCTGCAACGGTTATACGAAAAATGATCATAAGTCCCTTTTTTCAGAGCCACCGTAACTATGAATGGTCACTAAATGAACTGTTGTAAGGACTACCTATACCGGGGTAGGCAACTTTGGCTCTTTATGACTGGTGGACTTCAACTCCCAGAATTCCTGAGCCAGCATGGCTCATCTTGGAAACCTCTCCCTTTCCCCTCAGCACGGCTGGCTCAGGAATTCTGGGAGTTGAAGTCCACCAGTCATAAAAGAGCCCAGGTTGCCTACCTCTGGCCTAGGCCTAGGCCGCTTTATGACTGGTGGACTTCAACTCCCAGAATTCCTGAGCCAGCATGGGGGAAACTATGGCCCCCTCATGACTCGTGGACTTCAACTCCCAGAATTCCTGAGCCAGCCTGGCTCAGCCTGGAAACCTCTCCCTTTCCCCTCAGCATGGCTGGCTCAGGAATTCTGGGAGTTGAAGTCCCCAGTCATAAAAGAGCCGAGGTTGCCTACCCCCGGTCTAGATCCCTAGAGTAGGGATCTTCAAACTTGGCTCTTTTGTGACTTGTGGACTTCAACTCCCAGAATTCCTGAGCCAGCAGGCTCAGCTTGGAAACCTCTCCCTTTCCCCTCAGCATGGCTGGCTCAGGAATTCTGGGAGTTGAAGTCCATGAGTCATAAAAGAGCCCAGGTTGCCTACCCTTGATTTATACAGTGAAGCGTTTTCCATTTTATCCCTGCAGATGTTTGCTTGCAAGAAGCCAACCTACAGTAGCTCCTTCTTCAAAAATGTAACAGACTTCAGAAATGGCAGATGATTCAATTACGTCTTAGCCATTTTTTGTGTCTACCTGATTTGAAAGCACACATACAGAGAATAAAGACACCCATAGCTCACTGCAGATGCAGTAGTCACTGATGCGCTTACCACTCAACTTAACATTAATTTCTCACAGCTCTCTCTAATAGGCCTACCATTTTATAAAACGCAGTCTCCTACACTAAGAGAAAGAGGATGTTTCAACAAGGGAAAACTCAAAAGACATTCGTATTTTTCTCTTGGGGAAAATTAAAGAGAAAAATATGAACTGATTTTGGGGCAAAAAAAGTGAAGACTGAACTTGTCCGTGGATCATGGATGTTAACTGAGTAGGGAGTTGGGGTGGGAGGGAGAATACAACTAATATATTTTTTCAAAAGTCATGGAACCCTGAACAGAAGCTGTACATTTTCTTCTGGGTCCTCTTTTATTAAACCAGACTTCACTTCACTCAAAAGTATGCTTTGCTCTCATTTTAAAAAAAAAGATTTGTTAGAGAGGCAGATGAAACGTTGCTGCAGAGTTATAGAATAAAATGATTTTCCTTCTAATACTTTAGAAAAGGAAAAACACCAGAAACAGGGAGGTATTGACTTGATTAACAACAGATAATTTTGAGTACAATGCTTTGGTCAGGCAAGTGGAGAATCTAAGAACTGTCATGTTGAAGGAGAAAAATATTCTTTCCTCCCACGAAGGGATTAGGATTGTGCATACTTAGAACATTATTTGGAAGAAGCGTTTCCAATCTCTCCATTTTTCACTAAAGCAGCCCTATTTTTTTTCTGGTTTCCAAATGGACCTGGAAGGGAGGGGAGGGGGCACCCTACTTATAAAGTTGCATTGACTTTAATAAGCAGATTTCTGAAAACATTCGTTTTTCAATCCAGGAACTACCAATGCAGACAAACAAGTAACTGTAAACAACAACCTAATCAAGGAACTCCCCAAAACATCCCACCGACATTGATGAGGCAAGCCACTAATACATAAAAACAAGAGCACACCCCACTCCTTTCTAGCACTGATGGTGTTACCTAGATGGGTAATGAAACATCTGCAAGAAAAAACACCAAGCTCAAATTTTTTGAGTGATAAGTAGGGGAATATACTTCTTCCCCGATCATTTTTGAAATATGCACTGAATAGATCCATCGATCCATTTCTCATCCTCGGCAACGTTAAGATGGGGAATTCTGGGAGCTGAAGTCCACACATCTTAATTTTGCAAAGGTTGAGAAACCGTGCTCTATCAATAGAAGACAGCGTTTCTAGCTTAGGGTTGAACTGTGGCTTGCTCTGTCATTGTTAGGAGACCACAACATCTCCCCACCAACAATCAACACCCAGATTACTAGAGATTAACACCAACATTAATCCTAGACCAGTGTTTCTCAACCTTGACAATTTTAAGGCATGTGGACTTCAACTCCCAGAATTCCACAGCCAGCATCGCTGGCTGTGGAATTCTGGGAGTTGAAGTCCACATGCCTTAAAATTGTCAAGGTTGAGAAACACTGTCCTAGACCAAGAAGCAGCAAGTAAACAAGACCCCAATCAAAGAACAAGCTGAAGTAAATGGCCTAGATAAGAAACCACAAAGAATATTCCCACCAACATTGAAAGGGCCAGCTATATTAGCACATAAACAGAAGGAAAAATCCCACTTCTAGTACTCATGATGACATTACCTAGTTGGGTAATGAAATGTCTGCCCCCCCCCCCAAAAAAACAAGCTACCAAACTCAGAGAGAACCAAGGACCCCACAGTGCCCTATATCATGTGACTGGCTCTGTCTGCATTCACATCAATTGTGGGGTTGCAATAACGTGCAACCTGTTTCGACTGGGCTTGTAAAAGAGGCATTAAAGACCCCCAACATTGACCAAGGCAAGATGGCATAGGCAAAACCAGGAAGGGTCTCTGAAAAGAGGCCAGTTTAGTAACAGGTGGGTTTATCCCCTCCCAATAAATAATTCTTTAAAAAAGTAGAAGCCATAAATATAAAAAGTTCTCTGAGTTATCATCCACGCTGAGACAGTTTTTAGCCACCCCGCAGATTCATCTTTAAACTACAAGCTCTTGCAAGTGCTGACAAGTGAGGAAGCCGGAGGAAAAAGTCTGCAGAAACACGTTTTGGCCTCTTGTCTTTCGTCACAGCAAATGCTTTTTCCAGCTGGGTTGGTCCCTGATGGATCTAGGCGGCTTCCCAAGGAGGACACTTCAATGCCAGTTTGATCCTGGTCTAAGAAAGGGAGAGACAAACAAAGAGCATGATTTAAGGGGCTCAAATATAGCTCTGATTCGCTTCAAGGATAATTAAGATGAGCTGGTCTCAAAGAGAAACACAAAAGGAAAAAAAATCACCCTCTAAACGCAGGGGTTCTCAACCTTGGCAACTTTAAGACTTGTGGACTTGTGGGAGTTGAAGTCCACAAGTTGAAGTCCACAAGTCTTAAAGTTGCCAAGGTTGAGAACCCCTGCTTAAAGATTGGTGGGGGGAAGCCAAGGTCCTGTCCCAGGCAGTTGGTGGGATGTTCCATTTGACTAATGGCCACTGGACCACAAATGGTCTTCTTGTCATGCTTGAGGAGAACCACTGATGGAGGCTTCCAGATACCATAAAGTTAAATTTATTTTGTGGCGGGAAATGTTGAGTAAAATGCCCAATTTACATAAGGACGGTCAAGAGTTCTCTTAGAACAGGGTTCCCCAACCTTGCAACTTTAAGATACATGGACCCATGTGATCAAAACCACGTTCTTTTATTTTTATATACAAGTTATCCACCCTGTTGACTTTTTTTGACTACCTTTGCAGATGTCCCTACCTCCCGTTTGCCATTTGCAGTCTTCAGAGGCTCACAGGAGGCCCCAGAAAGCTCAACGGTAGTATTTTTGGACTTGAGATTTGATTTGATTCCATCCTCTTTCTCCCTCTCCTCCTGCTCCTTCTCTATCACCACCACCAGTAATTGCTTCTCCTCCGCCTTTCCCTTCTCCACCATCGCTATGATCAGGGGACTGGAGGCTAAAGCATATAAGGAACGGTTGCTGGAATTGGGTATGTTTAGTCAGTGTTTCTCAACCTTGACAATTTTAAGGCATGTGGATTTCAACTCCCAGAATTCCACAGCCAGCATTGCTGGCTGTGGAATTCTGGGAGTTGAAGTCCACATGCCTTAAAATTGTCAAGGTTGAGAAACACTGCGTTAAATGAAGAGAAGGACAATAGCAGTCTTCCAGTATCTCAGGGGCTGCCCCAAAGAAGAGGCAATCTTCCAGTATCTCAGGGGCTGCCCCAAAGAAGAGGCAGTCAAGCTGTTCTCCAGAGCCCCTGAAGGCAGGAGAAGAAGCAATGGATGGAAACTCATCAAGGAGAGAAGCAACCTGGAACTCAGGAGAAACTTCCTGACAGTGAGAACAATTAACCAGTGGAACAACCTGCCTCCAGAAGCTGTGGATGCTCCAACACTGGAAGTTTTTAAGAAGAGATCGGACAGCCCTTTGTCTGAAATGGTATAGGCTTTCCTGCCTGAGCAGGGGATTGGACTAGATGACCTCCAAGGTCCCTTCCAACTTTATGATTATGATTATGATTCTCCTCCTCCAGCACTATTTCTCCTTCTCCTTCTCCTCATGTGCCATCATCACTTCTTTCCTTTCTCCTTCCTTTCTTCTTTCCCTTTTTGAGGTGTTAGGGAGCTTAAGAGGCACACTGTTAGTTTAAGTTCTGGGGACACTGTGGATGTCCTCTGCATTTTTCCAAACATTCCCAAATCAAGTTCTTTCCTATTTTGGGAGTATTAAGGGAGAGCCCAGCTCAGTAGATTTGGGGGAACAACTGTCTTCTCTGCAACACAGTCAGACAACCCCTCACGCTAATTCTGTTGCAAGCAATTAAATTCTGAACTGGCACCAAGACTTACATTGTTCTGTTCCATTTTTGCCACCCTTCTCGGCATTTTACAAACCAGAGTTCTTGGCCGGGAGATACGTCGGTCTTCCCAGGGTCTTCTGCACAAAACACAAGCCTGAAACAAAACCAAAGGTGCTTTAAGTCACACAGAACACAAGGACCTTTAAATGGAAAGTGATACTAAGCTATCTATTCAAAGTTTGTAAATTTTCTATGACGAAACTGTTAATTCCCAGATCATTGTTTGTCATCCATGGAAATTTTTTAACAAAAACTTATAAATATCTATTAGAGATAGATTTACAGGAAGAAATAGTGAAAGGGCCAATGATAGGGTGGGCACGAAATGTGGGCCGAAATATAAATCTGGAAGAATGGGAAAGATTATGGAATATAAATTCCAAACTGACATTGTCAACTGCATATAGGGAAAATCAATACAAAATGTTCTATAGATGGCATTTAGTACCAGCGAGATTGGCCAAAATGTATAAAAATATGAATCCGGAATGTTGGAAATGTAAAAATAAGGAAGGAACATTTTATCACATGTGGTGGCTGTGTCCTAAAGCAAAGAGCTATTGGGAACGGATAAGGAATTGGATACAGGAGATAACTAGGGTGCAAATTGAACTCAAACCGGAACTATTTTTATTGGATATAATAAATTTAAAGATGGAAAAACAACTCCAACACATCATTATACATATATTAACAGCAGCCCGCATAGTATACGCCCAGTGTTGGAAGGGTGAAAACATACCTACAAACGATATGATCATTTACAAAATTCTAGAATGCACGAAAATGAATAAAAGTGCGCTAGAATTAAAAGACAAGGAGGCAACAGAATTTTATGAAATATGGAACAAATGTTATAATTGGCTAGAACAGAGAAAGAAAAAGATACGATTACTGATGTAAATAAATTGTAAATAATATATATGAGATGTATAACATAGTTCTGTTAAAGGAAAAAAAATGTATTCTTTTCATTTTTTTTGTTGTACAGTGAAAAAAGAATAAATAAAAATTAAAAAAAAAACACAACAAAGTTTGTAAATTTTCTGTGACAAAACTGTTAATTCCCAGATCACTGTTTGTCATCCATGGCAAATTATGACCTGTGGACTTCATCTCGCAGAATTGCCCAGCTAGTATACTGGAAGTTGAAGTCGTGTTCATTAACTACTATTGTTTTTTCCAAAATATAGGAACCAAGACAACACGCTGTACATTAGGCACTAAGGACTGTTCTTGTAAAAAATGGATAAAACATTTCTAACCTGTTTTATGACTGAGGGTGGAATGAATTTAGGTCTCCTCAATCCCAGTGTGGGACATTCACCACCAGCCCATATCGGTTCGAGAACAGTGTTTCTCAACCTTGACCATTTGAAGGCATGTGGACTTCAACTCCCAGAATTCCACAGCCAGCTTTGCTGGCTGTGGAATTCTGGGAGTTGAAGTCCACATGCCTTAAAATGGTCAAAGTTGAGAAACACTGTTCTAGAACTCAGAGGGACTGGCTTAAAATCAGCGAGCAGAAGCAGGGTCTCCGTGTTCCTAACCCAACCTGTCAACTGCTACAGCTCTCTCTGCAATTGCCCCGTTGTGGTTCTTCTGATTGTCCAATTTTGCAAGCCGATAAAAGATCAGCAGCCTCCTTCCCTCGTACTGAGGCTTCTTTTGAGGAATGTCTCCCCTGAGACTGTGGGGGTTAAATTCTTGAATTTGCTTCAGATTAGTAAAGTAGCTCCTACATGCCTGGAATGTGAGCCCGGAGGAGGATCACTTCACTGGATCACTTCACTGTACATAGAAGAGATTTGATGAGAGTAGACCAGGCTCTTCGGTTAATAATAATAATAATAATAATAGTAAAGTTGGAAGGGACCTTGGAGGTCATCTAGTCCAACCCCCTGCTCAGGCAAGAAACCCTACATCATTTCAGACAAATGGCTGTCTAGTCTCTTCTTAAAAAATTCTAGTGTTGGAGCATTCACCGCTTCTGGAGGCAGGTAGTTCCACTGGTTAATTGTTCTAACTGTCAGGAAGTTTCTCCTTAGTTCTAGGTTGCTTCTCTCCTTGATTAGGTTCCATCCGTTGCTTCTTGTCCTGCGCTTTAGAGAATAGCTTGACTCCCTCTTCTTTGGGGCAGCCCCTGAGATATTGGAATACTGCTATCCTGTCTCCCCTTGTCCTTCTCTTCGTTAAACTAGACATACCCAATTCTAGCAACCGTTCCTTATATGCTTTAGCCTCCAGTCCCCTAATCATCTTTGTTGCTCTTCTCTGTACTCTTTCTAGAGTCTCAACATCCTTTCCACATCGTGGTGACCAAAACTGGATTTGTTGACCTTCGTGTGACTCCAGAAAGCCCAGATGAAAATACCAATAAAGGAGAATATTTGCAGCTCAGAGTTGAAATGAGGGGTCCCTGGTGCTCTCTGAGCTGGGTGGTTTTCTTGCAGACGTTTCATGACCCATACTAGGTAACATCATCAGCATTGATGCCCTGGTGATCTTATCTAGGTTGGGTAATGAAACATCTGTAAGAAAACAATGCAGCTCAGAGAGCACCAAGGATCCTTGATAGATAAAAATTCTTACTAGGTAGATAAATATGAAGCATTGAAATCCAGCACGCAAAGACACACAGAGAGAGCTGTTCTCTGGGTCATTCACGTTTCCTCGGAGAGATATTTTCTACCAGCAGTTCTTTGACATCTATTAACATGAAAAACCAAAAGGTTTATCTTAGATTTTTAAGAAGAGACTGGACAGCCATTTGTCCAAAATGGTATAGGGTTTCCTGCCTGAGCAGGGGGTTGGACTAGATGACCTCCAAGGTCTCTTCCAACTTTTATTATTATTATTATTATTATTATTTATTATTATTATTATTATTATTATTATTATTATTATTATCAATCATCGCACAGTCAGCCAGATGTTCAGACTGGATTTGGCATTTTGTCTACCTATCGAGTCCTTACCCAGGACCTGGGATAGGCAGATGTGGATGTTTGATGGTATTACAGGTATCGTCACAGGATGGAAGCAGTTCCTAATAAGGCTGCCTTTTGCAATTGACTAATAGCGAATTTGTCAATGCCAATGGTGTTCAAGTGGTGCTCCAGTTGTTTTGGGATTGCACCCAAGGAGCCTATGACTATTGGTACTACCCTTGCTTGCTTTTGCCACAGTCTTTCTATTTCTATTTGTAGGTCTTTGTATTTTGTTATCTTCTCCAGTTCTTTCTCTTCTATTCTGCTATCTCCAGGCACTGCCACGTCCACTATCCAGACTTTTTTGTCTTTCTTATCGACAATTGTTAAGTCTGGGGTGTTATGTTGCAGGTGCTTGTCTGTTTGAATTCTGAAGTCCCAGAGCAGTTTAATTTTATCATTTTCTATGACTTTCTCTATTTTATGATCCCACCAGTTTTTGCTTACAGGCAAATGATATTTTTTGCAGATCTTCCAATGCACCATTGTTGCTACTTTGTCATGCCGCTGCTTGTAATCAGTCTGTGCAATCTTCTTGCAACAGCTTACCAGGTGGTCCACTGTTTCTTCAGCTTCTTTGCATAGGCGGCACTTACTGTCTGTTGCTGTCTTCTCAATTTTGACTTTGTATGCATTTGTCCTTAAGGCTTGGTCTTGTGCAGCCAGAATTAGTCCCTCGGTCTCTTTCTTCAATTTTCCTGCTCTTAGCCATTGCCAGGTTTGTATTTATCTGCTTTCCCAGCTATTTTTTTCATGTATTGGCCATGTAGTGCTTTGTCTTCCCATGCCTCTATTCTGTTCTTCATTTGGTCTTTCTTGTAGGCCAGTTTGGTCTCTCCAGTAGTTAGTAAGCCTTCCTGATATACTAATTTCAGTGCATCTTCATCATTGTTCTTCAGATATTCTTCCAAAGTCATTTTTTCTTCTTCAACCATCTGATGTACTTGTAGCATTCCACGCCCACCTATTTGCCTTGGTAGATAAAGTCTATCAATGTCACTGCGTGGATGAAGGGTATGATTCATTGTCATTATTTTTCTGGTCTGCCTATCCATTGCTTTTAGTTCTGCTTGAGTCCAGTCCACTATTCCAGCTGTGTACCTAATGACTGGGATTGCCCAGGTGTTGATTGCCTTTATGGTATTTCCTCCATTGAGTTTGGACTTTAAGATCTTCTTCACCCTCTTGATGTATTCACCTCTAATTTTTTTCTTGACTTCAGTGTGCTTGATGTTGTCAGCTTGAAGGATACCCAAGTATTTGTAGTACTCTTCCTCATCCAGACTCTTAATGCTATTTTCGTGGGGCATCTTGATTCCTTCAGTTTTCACTATTTTTCCTTGTTTGATAGTAAGTGTGGCACATTTGTCCAAGCCAAACTCCATTACAATATCTTGGCTATATATACGGACAGTGTTGTTGTTATTATTATTATTATTATTATTATTATTATTACTATTACTATTTATGGAAAGATAGCAGATGACCAGACTGTTTCCCCTAAATTAATTCTCCAATTTGTAAAAGGTTCTCCTATCCTTGAGTTAATTTGTAAAGATGCAGGTTAGATTAAGGTATTATTCGGGCCTTTTGCTTGCTAACTAAAGTCGTGCTCCTAAAAGCAATTTTGATTAATAAACTGAACATGAAACCAGATGGAATTACTCCAGATTATGAGGATTCAAAACTAAAACAGCAGCTACTATGAATTCACAGCTTTTTTAACATCATTTTTTAATTTTTTATGTCATTTTTATATCATCCCCCTTCAAATCCATTTCTCTGCACTTTATTTCACCTGATTTTGATTTCTTGAGGAAACAAAGGCTGTTTTGATTTTTGAAAAAGGAACATTGAAGAGCAAAATAAACCCAGTTCTCGACTTATGAGTACAAGGGGAACTAAAATTTATATTGCCAAGCAAGGGGGGTCATTAAATAAGTTGCCACTGATTTTACAATCTTTTTTGTCACAGTTAAGAGAATCACTGTAGTTGTTATTTGAATCACATGGTCATTAAATGAATCCAGCTCCCCCCCATTGACTTTGCTTATGGGAAGCAGGCTGGGAACAGGCACATCCAGGTGGTCCTTGATTTACAACCACAACTGAGCCCCCAATTTTTGTTGCTAAGGGAGCCATTTGTTAAGTGAGTTCTGCTCCATTTTACGCCATTTCTTGCCATAGTTGTTAAGTGAATCACTACTGTTGCTAAGTTAGTAACATGGTTGTTAAGTGAATCTGGCTTCCCCATGGACTTTGCTTGTCCGAAAGTCACAAAAAGTGTTCACATGACCCCAAAATACTGCAACCGTCATTTTTTGATCACGTGACCCTGGGGATGCCACAACGGCCGTAAGTGTGAAAAAAGAGCGTAAGTCGCCTTCTTCAGTGCCGTTGTGACTTTGAACGGTCACTAAAGGGACTGTTGTAAGTCGGGGACTACCTACACACAAACATGCGTGCAGGTGTGAATTGTTTAGCTCAGGGATAGGCCACCTTGGCTCTTTTGTGACTCGTGGACTTCAACTCCCAGAATCTCTGAGCCAGCCATGCTGAGGGGAAAGGGAGAGGTTTCCAAGCTGAGCCAGGCTGGCTGAGGAATTCTGGGAGTTGAAGTCCACAAGTCATGAGGGGGCCATAGTTTCTCCATGCTGGCTCAGGAATTCTGGGAGTTGAAGTCCACGAGTCACAAAAGAGCCATGGTTGCCTACCCCTGAACTAAGCCAGGGGTCTTCAAACTTGGCTCTTTTATGACTGGTGGACTTCAACTCCCAGAATTCCTGAGCCAGCCATGCTGAGGGGAAAGGGAGAGGTTTCCAAGCTGAGCCATGCTGGCTCAGGAATTCTGGGAGTTGAAATCACGAGTCATAAAAGAGCCAAGGTTGCCCACCCCTGGTTTAGCTCAAACTGACCTTCCCTTCCCTCCCGGCCAGTCTGCCCAACAGAAAAAGATGGTGGGGACAGGGCATCACCGCCATTCAGACGGTCAGGTGCTCCCTAATGGGGATCCTCCCGCAAGCACTCACTTCTTCTGCGTTTCTCCCGACTTCACGCGGATCCGTCTGATCTGCAGTTCTTTGGACGAGGGATCAGGCTTGGACCAGTAATTTTTCATTTGGCTCCAAAAGTTGTACCAGGACTGGGTGGTGCTTTCCCAAGTGAGTTTGATCCTTAGGATATCACCCACGTCTTCTTCTGTGTAAACCAGGAAGGTGTTTGTATAGTTGAGGCCGATCTGATCGGATCTGAAAAGGAAGCCAGAGTTGAACCGATGCCCGTTCATCCGCCAGCTCAGCCCTGCTCCAGCGGGGAGACCTCAAGGCCCCGTAGAGACCAAGGGTCAAGCTCATGAGGTAGATTAGACCCCCGAGCTGGAAGTTCCCAAGCCTCATTTCACATTATGGGGGCACTAAGAGATGCAGTGTACGAACGCAGAGCCATTGAGAACTTCTCTGGACCCTTCCCCACTTTAAAACAAGGGATCTACCAACCTTTCCTAGGATAGAGCTAGGCCAGGGGTAGGCCACCTTGGCTCTTTTATGACTCGTGGACTTCAACTCCCAGAATTCCTGAGCCAGCATGGGGGAACTACGGCCACCTCACAACTGGTGGACTTCAACTCCCAGAATTCCTCAGCCAGCCTGGATCAGCTTGGAGACCTCTCCCTTTCCCCTCAGCATGGCTGGCTCAGGAATTCTGGGAGTTGAAGTCACGAGTCATAAAAGAGCCAAGGTTGCATACCCATGACCTATACCATCTCAGACAAGTGATTGTTTAGCCCAGGGGTAGGCAACCTTGGCTCTTTTATGACTGGTGGACTTCAACTCCCAGAATTCCTCAGCCAGCCTGGCTCAGCTTGGAAACCTCTCCCTTTCCCCTCAGCATGGCTGGCTCAAGAATTCTGGGAGTTGAAGTCCACCAGTCATAAAAGAGCCAAGGTTGCCCACCCCTGGGCTAGGAAAACAAAATGTGGAGGTGGCCTTCTTAGAAAAACAATATCAACTTTAACGAGAATGACTGATATTTGAAGTTTTCCACTTACACTTCCAGAGGCAGAGGTTCCGAATCGCCGCTGGTTCCATAGAAAGTCACAGAAAAAGACGGTTCCGTTTCTCCCAGGCTCTTGTAACTGAAGACGTGGATCTTCAGCTGATAGTGGAAAACTGAGAAAGACAGAGGAGAGTGGCAAATTTGTGGTAACCTAAACAGACATGGTGTCATGGTTCCGAGGGCTGAAACTCTTCAAAGAACTTCGAGGCATTATTTACCTTAAAGAATCTTTATTTTGAATAGCATAGCATCGGCACTGCATAATCGAAGCCAAAATCTGAATTCCCCTCCCCTGGGCGCATAGTATCAAAGCACAATTCCCTCCTCCAGTTAACAATCATAAATCACATTCTCCAATTAGTTTGAAATGCAGGCTTCCCCTCCAGTTCTCCAGCCCGCCAATTCTTATCATCTCTTATTTCAAAAACCTTGGTTCTCACACAGGTTACAGTATTGTTGTGTCTAACTAAACTCCCATGCACATTCCTCCTCCCCCCCCCCCCCAGTATCATCTAATTCAGTGTTTCCCAAACTTGACAATTTTAAGGCATGTGGACTTCAACTCCCAGAATTCCACAGCCAGCGTTGCTGGCTGTGGAATTCTGGGAGTTGAAGTCCTCATGCCTTAAAATTGTCAAGTTTGGGAAACACTGATCTAATTCTAACTCTAATTCTAAGAGTAAAACATAAGAAGGAAAATGGCTGCATCTCCATCTGTTGTCAAAGCAAAAACATCTGATGTTAGCAGCGTTGACACATGGCTTGCAAGGGGAGGGCCAAGGGGCAGAGGATCCGAGTGCCACCTGTGTTGTCGGGGCCCCAAACTAGAAGACTAGAGAGAATCAGAAAAGCAGTAGGGGGTGGATGATGGATTCCCTAGTACCCAAAGGAGAAAGAAGACCACGGCTTTTGCTCCACCACAAAGCTCTTGCACGCCAGGAAGTTAATTGTAGGCAATCCTTGAAATACGACCACAATGGAGTCCAAAGTTTCTGTTGCAAAGACAGTTGTTAAATGAGTTTTGCCTCATTTTTAGGACCTTTCTTGCCACAGTTGTTAAATGAATCACTGCAGGTGTTCAGTTCGTAACACGGTTGTAAAGTGAAACTGGATTCCCCATTGGCTGAGGGATCGGCACTGAAAAGGTGACATGAGCGTTTTTCACACTTACGACCGTTGCAGCCTCCCCAGGGTCATGTGATCAAAAGTGAGACGGTTAGCAACTGACTCATATTTATGACGGTCGCAATGTCTCCTTTTGCAACCTTCTGACAAAGAAATCAACGGGGGAGCCAGTTTCACTTTACTGTCGTGTTACTAACTTAACACCTGCAGGGATTGGTGGCAAGAAATATCGTAAAATGGGGCAAAGCTCACTTAGCGACGGCCTCGCTTAGCAATGAAAATGTTGGGCTCCGTTGTGTCCGTAAGTCGAGGACTACCCATAGCAGGATTCGCCTTACCTTTGAAAGGCATGTCGGCCCTTGTCTTGAGGTACATCTTGCTGTTGCGCTTGTTCCGCATCTTCTTGATGTTGTATCCGATGCTGTTGCAGCGATTCTTCCGGCAGCTCAGGCAGATGCCCTTCTTGAAGCGCCCGGAATCCGTGCACTGGAAGGCAAAACTCTGCTTGTCCTTGTTCACCAGGGAGTCCACAAAGAGGTGCACGGACCGCTCGTGTTCACAGATCACAAGGTCTCCGATCTCTGGAAGGGGAGATGGCCCACAGGGAAGAATAACAATAACAATAACAAGAACAAGGAGAAGGAGAAGCTGGAAGGGACCTTGGAGGTCATCTAGTCCAACCCCCTGCTCAGGCAGGAAACCCCATATCATTTCAGACAAAGGGCTGTCCGGTCTCTTCTTAAAAGCTTTCAGTGTTGGAGCATTCACTGCTTCTGGAGGCAGGTGGTTCCACTGGTTAATTGTTCTCACTGGTAGGAAGTTTCTCCTTAGTTCCAGGTTGCTTCTCTCCTTGATCAGTTTCCATCTGTTGCTTCTTGTCTTCCCTTCAGGGACTTTGGAGAATAGCTTGACTCCCTCTTCTTTGGGGCAGCCCCTGAGATACTGGAAGATTGCTATAATGTCCCCCCTCGTCCTTCTCTTCATTAAACTAGACATACCAATTCCAGCAGTTTTAGCCTCCCCTAATCATTTTTATTGCTCTTCTCTGCACTCTTTCTAGAGTCTCAACATCTTTTTTACATTGTGGTGACCAAAACTGGATGCCGTATTTCAAGGTATTAATATTTCACGTCAATTAACACTTCATTGGAACCTTGGAGTCCTAGTGGACAATCACTTGACCGTGAGTGAGCCGGGTACAGCAGCAGCCAAAAAAGCTAACACACTCCTGGGTTGTATAAACAGAGGCACAGAATCAAAATCAGGTGACGTATTAGTACCGCTTTATAAAGCCTTAGTAAGACCACACCTGGAATGCTGCAGCCAATTTTGGTCACATTATACAAAAGATGTTAAAATTTTGGAAAAAGTGCAAAGAAGAGCAACTAAGATGATTAAAGGCCTGGAGACTAAAACTTGAAGAACGGGTGCAGGAATCGGGTATGGCCAGTCTAGAAAAAAGAAGGACTAGGGCAGTGATAGCTAACCTTTTAGAGACCGAGTGCCCAAACTGCAACCCAAAACCCACTTATGCATCGCCGGGTGGCGGGTGGGCGTGGCCCCCGAGTAGGCGTGGCCCCTGAGCTGTCAGCTCACGCTCGCTGTCCGCTCCAACTTGTGCTCGCTCGCTTGCTCACTGTCTGCAGCAAATGCTGCTTCCGCCAAAAGTTGCTCCTTTTATAGCCTCTTGCCTGTTCCCAGACTGGGCGTGTGCAGAGAGCTGCGCGTGCGCGGAGAGGAGGAGGGAACAGCTCAGCCCAGCAATGGCTCGCGTGCCACCAGAGACGGCTCCGTGCGCCGCCTGTGGCACGCGTGCCATAGGTTCCCCACCACGGGACTAGGGAGTGACAGGATAGCAGTCTTCCATATTTGAGGGGCTCCCACAAAGAAGAGGAGGGGGTCAAGTTATTTTCCAAAGCACCAGAAGGCAAGACAAGAAACAGTGGATGCAAACTAATCCAGGAGAGAAGCAACTCAGAATTAAGGAGAAACTTCCTAACACTGAGGACAATTAATCAGTGGAAGGACTTGCCTCCCGACGTTGTGGGTGCTTCATCCCTGGAGAGTTTTTAAGAAAAGACGGGACAACCACTTGTTTGAAATGGTATAAGCCGGGTCTTCTGCTTGTGGGGGGTGGGGTGGACTAGAAGACCTCCAAGATCCCTTCCAGCTCTATTCTGAACTGAACTGAACTGCAATGCAAAAAAGCCCATTTCGCATTCTCCTGCTCATGTGCAGCAGCAAAGCCTATGCTTTTTGGGAGCGCAGCAGAAGCAGAAGCTCTGCCTGGCCCACAACCAGAAAGGCCAGCAGCCAAGCATGTTGCAGCGCAGCCCAAAGGACACACATATCATTTAAATAATGAGGGTGATGCAGAAGCAGTTGGAAACGTTTCCTAAACTGAAATGGCTTTGTATTTTAAAAGGGAAGGCGTTGCCAACGATCGCAAGGCCTCAGGGCCACTAGCCAGGCAGCCCCACAGGCATCCTTCTCCCCTTCCTAGTGCCACAAGAGGGAGAGTCCCCAGAAAGAGGCTGGGAGTTTAAATAACGGCTTTGCATTTACAAAGCGTGCGCCGTAGTTTAAAGTCCTTCCAGAGGATATTCTAGCTGAAACCCTTAAACACAGCCCTTCCAAGGCTGGGCTCCTTCCAGAATTTGGGGGCTACCAATCCATAATGCCTCCCAGGAGCCGGGCTTTTGATCACACTGCTCAGGGGTTATGGGAACCAAGCTCAGCAGCAACAGCCATGTGGAGAGTCAAACTCAGCGAGAAGGCATTGCCTCCTCCCCCTCCTCCTCCTCCTCCTGTCCAGTTTAATGAAAATAAGGACTAGGGGTGACATATTGCAATCTGGAATTAGGCATGTCTAGTTTAATGAAGGGAAGGACGAGGGGGGACATGATAGCAGCCTTCCAGTATCTCAGGGGCTGCCCCAAAGAAGAGGGAGTCAAGCTATTCTCCAAGGCGCCTGAAGGCAGGACAAGGAGCAACGGGTGGAAACCAATCAAGGAGAGAAGCACCCTAGAACTAAGGAGAAACTTCCTGACAGTGAGAACAATTAACCAGTGGAACCACCTGCCTCCAGAAGCTGTGAATGCTCCAACACTGGAAGGTTTTAAGAAGAGACTGGACAGCCATTTGTCTGAAATGGTGCAGGGTTTCCTGCTTGAGCAGGGGGTTGGACTAGAAGACCTCCAAGGTCCCTTCCAACTTTTTATTACTATGGATCATTGCACAGTCATCCAGATGTTCAGACTGGATTTGGCATTTTGTCTACCTATCGAGTCCTTACCCAGGACCTGGGATAGGCAGATGGGGATGTTTGATGGTATTACAGATATCGTCGCAGGATGGAAGCAGTTCCTAATAAGGCTGCCTTTTGCAATTGACTAATAGCGAATTTGTCAATGCCAATGGTGTTCAATTGGTGCTCCAGTTGTTTTGGGATTGCACCCAAGGAGCCTATGACTATTGGTACTACCCTTGCTTGCTTTTGCCACAGTCTTTCTATTTCTATTTGTAGGTCTTTGTATTTTGTTATCTTCTCCAGTTCTTTCTCATCTCTTCTGCTGTCTCATCATCATCATCATCATCATCATCATCATCATTATTATTATCTTTCCAATATCTAAGGAGCTGCCACAAAGAAAAAAGGGGTCACCCTGTTGAAGGCAGGAAAAGAAGTAATGGATGGAAACTAATCAAGGAGAAAACCAATCTAGAAATAAGGAGAAATCTCCTGACAGTGAGCACAATTAATCAGTGGAATAGAAGTTGCCTTCAAAAGTTGTGGATACTCCATCACTGGAGGTTTTAAAAAGAGATTAGACAGTTATTTACCTGAAATGGTATAGGCCAATAGTAGGCAACCTCGGTTCTTTTATGACTCCTGGACTTCAACTCCCAGAAGTCCTGAGCCAGCCATGCTGAGGGGAAAGGGAGAGGCTTCCAAGCTGAGCCATTGTTGGCTCAGGAATTCTGGGAGTTGAAGTCCACCAGTTATAATAGGGCCAAGATTGAAGACCCCTACCCTAGGCCTAGAGTCTAGACCAGGGATAGGCAACCTTGGCTCTTTTGTGACTCGTGGACTTAAACTCCCAGAATTCCTGAGCCAGCCTGGCTCAGCTTGGAAACCTCTCCCTTTCCCCTCAGCGTGGCTGGCTCGGGAATTCTGGGAGTTAAAGTCCATGAGTCATAAAAGAGCCAAGGTTGCCTATCCCTGGTCTAGACTCTAGGCCTAGGGTAGGGGTCTTCAATCTTGGCCCTATTATGACTGGTGGACTTCAACTCCCAGAATTCCTGAGCCAGCCCCGCTGAGGGGAAAGGGAGAGGTTTCCAAGCTGAGCCATGGCTGGCTGAGGAATTCTGGGAGTTGAAGTCCACCGGTCATAAAAGAGCCAAGGTGGCCTACCTTTGCACTAGGCCAAACAGACTCTTATGCCAGGGTATTCATTTTTACAAGGATTATTTTACTAATACCCTTGTTTGATATCAACTGTCACACTCCCTTCCTCAGAGAAATAGCTGTCCATCTCTGAAGAAATCCCCATTTTCCACTTGGAAAGGAGCCCAACATGGCCTTCCTTCCTCCGGGATGCTCTCTGAAGCCACTCCACAGATCCAGCGGAAGAGTCAACTCACCGCCTAAAGCCAGCGTTCCCAAGATATCCGTAAGCCCACATCCTGGCTGGATGTCTCCTCCATTGGGGTAAATGTCAATGTGACCCACGGGCATCTGGATCCCGATGCTGATGCCCAACGTTTCTCTCGTGTACGTGTGCAGGACATCCACAAAATCAGCATCATCAGGGGAGAGACGTCTGCTTGGATCGGCTCCCTCAAACATCGGCCCAGCTGGATCCAAGCCTGCAATAGCCGAGGCATGTAGTTAGCCCTTCACCATAATTGAAGGTCATCGTTCTTCTAGCACAGGGGTGGGGAACGATGGCCCCTTTATGACTTGTGGACTTCAACTCCCAGAATTCCTGAGCCAGCAAAGCTGGCTCAGGAATTCTGGGAGTTGACGTCCACCAGTCATAAAGGGGCCATCGTTCCCCACCTCTGTTCTAGAGGAACCTGGTTCGTATCTTATCAGAGAAATGATTAGTCTAGACCAGGGGTAGACAACCTTGGCTCTTTTATGACTGGTGGACTTCAACTCCCAGAATTCCTGAGCCAGCCTGACTCAGCTTGGAAACCTCTCCCTTTCCCCTCAGCGTGGCTGGCTCAGGAATTCTGGGAGTTGAAGTCCACCAGTCATAAAGGGGCCATCGTTCCCCACCTCTGTTCTAGAGGAACCTGGTTCGTATCTTATCAGAGAAATGATTAGTCTAGACCAGGGGTAGACAACCTTGGCTCTTTTATGACTGGTGGACTTCAACTCCCAGAATTCCTGAGCCAGCCTGGCTCAGCTTGGGAATCTCTCCCTTTCCCCTCAGCACAGCTGGCTCATGAATTCTGGGAGTTGAAGTCCACGAGTTGTAAAAGAGCCAAGGTTGCCTACCCCTGGACTAGATCGCCAGCAGGGACAAACTTTATGCTACTTTAACCATTAGATTATGGTGGATCTCATGGTTAACTTCTAAATTTGGAGGTGGGTGGGTACCTAGAACCCAAAATTAGCTTCCTGGGGCTGTACAGAGCCCATGGCCCACCTATACATCGATCAGCTTAGGTTTTTTTTCCAAAGAAGGGAGCTACATTTCTCGCAAGCTCTGCTTTGCTATCTAATAGAACTTGCATCCAACATACAGGCAATCTCAGAAGGGGAAAAAGAAAATGGAAGAAGATTTTCATTCACGAATGAACTATGAAACTTTTATGCCTCCCATTTCCCCGACAAAGTGACTTTTGGGGCAAAACTGTCCTGCATATTTTCAGCAATTCTGAGACCCGCAAAAGTGGGGTTGGGGAATCCCTCCTAGCCTTGGGGTTACAGGCTGTCTGGTCTGGAAGGGGAATTATAAAGTAGATTCTCCGTGAGATGCAAAGTTTGGAGAAAAATATTCTTGGCAAATTAAGGTTCTGGGTGTGTGCACGCAGACCAAAGGGGACACACGCACATACTTAAAACACACGTACACACCGAGCCGGGAAGAAAAGTTTGACTGATGACCCCTTCCCCCCAAATTTTTTTTTTTCACGTGGCAGTTAAGGTTTAAGGGTGGATCGAGGAGTGCAAATCCGCCACTAATGCCAATAAAAGCTTTTTTTCTTAACCTTTCTCCGGTATAATGAAGGACCGAGAGCACTAGAAGTCAAAAAGCTGATGACATGGCAGAAGACAGACGAGAAGGCATGGATCCAAATGAGATGCCCTCCTGCTTTCTGACTTTGGCCCCGTCCACCACCGACCACAACCCAGCCTTGACCAAACACAGATCTGCAATTACCCCCAAGGGCATGCGCAAGGCTATTTCGAGTGGGATGGCTTTGATTAATTACTTGAAGTTGCACACAATTTACTCAAGGTCGGCTAAGTCAAACTTGGCAACTTTAAGACTTGTGGACTTCGACTCCCAGCCACGTTGAAGTCCGCAAGTCTTCAAAGTTGCCAAATTTGGAGACTAATTCTCTAGGGCTACAAAAACCCCTTTTTTTGCACTAAACGGGACATCAGGCAGTTGCAGAAACGGGAGGCCAACCGCTGTAATGTTTTGGGAAAGCAAGAGAAAGCCGCCAGGTGGTCTCCTTACCTGTAATTCTTCCAATAATCCCCCGGGCATAGTTTCCAGTGTAGCCAGCGATGTGGGCCCCGAGACTGTAGCCAATCAGATGGACGTTCTTGAGTTGGAAGTCCTTCTTCTCCTGCAACCATGAACAGGAGGAATAAATCCCTCGCTGCTGGTGACTCCACCGCATTATTTAACAAATGGACAAAACTTCATGCTAGAAATTTCCTCCCAGAAAAATAGCAATAGCAATAGCATTCAGCCTTACATACCCACCCCCTAGCCCAGGGATAGGCAACCTCGCCTCTTTTATGACTCATGGACGTCAACTCCCAGAATTCCTGAGCCAGCCACGCTGAGGGGAAAGGGAGAGGTTTCCAAGCTGAGCCAGGTTGGCTGAGGAATTCTGGGAGTTGAAGTCCACGAGTCATAAAAGGGCCAAGTTTGAAGACCCCTACCCTAGGCCTAGAGTCTAGCCCAGGGATAGGCAACCTTGGCTCTTTTATGACTGGTGGACTTCAACTCCCAGAATTCCTGAGCCAGCATGGGGGAACTATGCCCCCCCTCATGACTCGTGGACTTCAACTCCCAGAATTCCTGAGCCAGCCTGGCTCAGCTTGGAAACCTCTCCCTGTGCTCTCAGCATGGCTGGCTCAGGAATTCTGGGAGTTGAAGTCCACCAGTCATAAAAGGGCCAAGTTTGAAGACCCCCTACCCTAGGCCTAGAGTCTAGCCCAGGGATAGGCAACCTTGGCTCTTTTATGACTCATGGACATCAACTCCCAGAATTCCTGAGTCAGCTATGCTATGCTGACTCAGGAATTCTGGGAGCTGACGTCCATGAGTCATAAAAGAGGCGAGGTTGCCTACCCCTGCGGCCTAGCCCTTGACAATGTTCTCTGGACAGTTTACAATTAAGCATTATTGGCATGCAGGTAGTCCTCGACTTACGACCACAACTGAACCCAAAATTCATGTTGCTAAGTGAGACATTGTTTAAGTGAGTTTTGCCCCATTTTGCGACCTTCCTTGCTACAGTTGTTAAATGAATCACTGCAGTTGTTAAGTTAGTCACACGGTTGTTAAGTGAATCTGGCTTCCCCATTGGCTTTGCTTGTCAGAAGGTTGCAAAAGGGGATCACGAGACCCACAAAGACACTGTGACTGTCATAAATATGAGTCAGTGGCCGAGCATCTGTATTTTGATCACGTGACCTATGGAGATGCTGCAAAGGCTGTAAAGTGCCAAAAACGGTCACAAGTCACACTTTTTTCTGGGCCGTTGTAACTGTGGGTGGTCACTAAATGAACAGTTGTAAGTCAAGGACCACCTGTATTGCCCCCAACAATTTGGGCCCTCCTTTTATGGACCTCAGAAGGCTGGAAGGCTGAGTCAACCTTGAGCTCTGTCAGGATCGAACTCCAGGTTGTGGGCAGAGTTTGCCTGCAATACCGTATTTGACCACTAGGCCACCAGAGCTCACAAAACCCCCATGTCTTCGAAAAGCAAGTGTGTTTAAGAAAATTTCATTTTAGTTTATGTCCAGTTAGTCACCCACCCCTCAAATGTGCATTCCTCCACACAACTACAAACTATTCCGGCCTGTAAAGGGCCGTAGTAAAGAACAGCTAGGCCAGGGGTAGGCAACTTTGGCTCTTTTATGACTCGTGGACTTCAACTCCCAGAATTCCTGAGCCAGCCAGGCGGGCTCAGGAATTCTGGGAGTTGAAGTCCACGAGTCATAAAAGAGCCGAGGTTGCCTACCCCTGAGCTAGGCCATTCAATTCTAAATGTACGCATAGTTAAAGTTAAAGAAGGCCTCAGTCCCAATGCCAAACTACACAAAACAGCTTGGAAGATCAGGCCTGTCTAATGGGGAGGAGATTAATTAAAGACAGAAGTTGGCTAATCAACTGTGACAAGAGAGGGGGGGGAGAGAAGCAAATTTGGATTAAGGAACAGCTGCCGGCTGCAAGGGACGAGGCCTGCCTACGGAGATCAGCAAAATCAATATGCGCATAAAATAGAGGCGAGTCTATCGCTTTTGGACTAAGATCAAGTGAGGAGGCTCATATTTAAGATCTGTGAAACGATGGTGTTTCCTACTCCCCACTTTTCCAAATGACAGCTGGGACCTAACTTGATTAAGGGGCAGATAAGTCAAGGAATGATTAAACAATTAGGGATTAACCAAGCCGATCTGAGCCAGATTGGCAGATGGAAAGGGATGAAGCCGCTGTGCATTTTCACACAGGTTGTGTCCCTGAGATATCCGGTATGTAATCAGCCCCCCAATTATTTCCTCTCCTCACCTTTTGGGCACTCGGCCAGCTTTGTCCTACCGCCCAAACAAACTCTTGCAGGTGCAAATGTGGCGTTTCCAAGCATCGACTTGGAAAGGTTGGGCTGTTGCTTTCTTGTGCAACTTGCAGAGTGAAATATTTGTAGACATTACCTCTAACCAGTCCAGCAGGCCTGCAAGTTCTTTTCCAACCACCCTCGTATTGTTGACGGCGATGGTGTAGAGTTGCTGGGCCAGAGCCAGCCAGTTCACCACCACCACGTTGGCTTCCTTCTCACGTTCCTGCAGAGCTGAGACCAGGGTGTCCAGCCATCTTTCATACATGCCCCCCATCTGGAAGAAAAATCAAGATATGGCCCCAATCTACTCCTAGGAAGATTGTAAGCAGGGCTTGACGTCTTCAGTAAATACTTATTTTTTTTTTTTAATAGAAGGATGCAGGAGTTCATACATTTGGAGAATGTGATCATGGAGAAGACTTGGCTTACTCCAAATCCAAAGATTTGGCTCGGCCAGGAGGTGCCTCCTGCCGTCCTCAGCCCAAATTCAAAAGAACATCTTCACAAGTGACCAGTTCGGTTTTCTAGCAAGGATCGTTTCTTCCCAAACAAAAGGTTGGTGAAGCAGAAGGGGTGAGAGAAGTGGCTTACCACATTGCGAAAATCACAATATTGATGTTGTTTTTTAACTTTTAAAACTATTAAGATACACAGTTTTTCAAGCTCAGAGTTTGGATCCTGATTCAAACTTTTTGATTCTAGAGTTGGCCCTTCTTATCTTAAACTCCTCCACCATTCGGTGAGAATGGAAGAAGCTTCTTGGATGAGAAGCGAAACAGCTTCAAGGAAAAACAAAGTCTAGTTGCCTTGTGAAAAAACACCTTTGGGATGACCGTGACCTGGATGTCTGAGATAAGCACTAAGAGGATCTGATCTTAACCAAGACCAGCACACATTGATGGAGGATACCTAACCCTCCCCTTCACTTGCTCACAAATCTCCTCCACACACACACTAACATTCTCCTTATTGTTTTTAACTGTATCGGGGCTGATACACTTTTTTTCTGTCATTTGGAGGGGGAAGAATTTTGAAAACCCAGAAGGTTCTACGTATCATGCTGGCATTACTCACTTAAAAACAGGCCAAACCATGCTGGGTATATAATAATAATAATAATAATAATAATAATAATAATAATAATAATAATAATAATAATAATAATAATAATAATAATAATAATATCTGAAAAATGGCTTTGGAAGAATATCTGAAGAACAATGATGAAGATGCACTGAAATTAGTATATCAGGAAGGCTTACTAACTACTGGAGAGACCAAACTGGCCTACAAGAAAGACCAAATGAAGAACAAAATAGAGGCATGGGAAGACAAAGCACTACATGGCCAATACATTAAAAAAATAGCTGGGAAAGCAGATAATAATAAAACCTGGCAATGGCTAAGAGCAGGAAAATTGAAGAAAGAAACCGAAGGATTAATTCTGGCTGCACAAGACCAAGCTTTAAGGACAAATGCATACAAAGTCAAAATTGAGAAGACAGCAACAGACAGTAAGTGCCGCCTATGCAAAGAAGCTGAAGAAACAGTGGACCACTTGGTAAGCTGTTGCAAGAAGATTGCACAGACTGATTACAAGCAGCGGCATGACAAAGTAGCAACAATGGTGCATTGGAAGATCTGCAAAAAATATCATTTGCCTGTAAGCAAAAACTGGTGGGATCATAAAATAGAGAAAGTCATAGAAAATGATAAAATTAAACTGCTCTGGGACTTCAGAATTCAAACAGACAAGCACCTGCAACATAACACCCCAGACTTAACAATTGTCGATAAGAAAGACAAAAAAGTCTGGATAGTGGACGTGGCAGTGCCTGGAGACAGCAGAATAGAAGAGAAAGAACTGGAGAAGATAACAAAATACAAAGACCTACAAATAGAAATAGAAAGACTGTGGCAAAAGCAAGCAAGGGTAGTACCAATAGTCATAGGCTCCTTGGGCGCAATCCCAAAACAACTGGAGCACCACTTGAACACCATTGGCATTGACAAATTTGCTATTAGTCAATTGCAAAAGGCGGCCTTATTAGGAACTGCTTCCATCCTGCGACGATACCTATAATACCATCAAACATCTACTTCTGCCTATCCCAGGTCCTGGGTAAGGACTCGATAGGTAGACAAAATGCCAAATCCAGTCTGAACATCTGGCTGACTGTGCGATGATTGATAATAATAATAAACAACTGGAGCACCACTTGAACACAATTGGCAATGACAAATTCACTATTAGTCAATTGCAAAAGGCGGCCTTACTAGGAACTGCTTCCATCTGCGACGATATCTGTAATACCATCAAACATCCACATCTGCCTATCCCAGGTCCTGGGTAAGGACTCGATAGGTAGACCAAATGCCAAATCCAGTCTGAACATCTGGCTGATTGTGCAATGATCCATAATAATAATAATAATGATGATGATGATGATGATAATAATAATAATAATAATGATAATAATAATAATAGTATAATAGAGTTGGAAGGGACCTTGGAGGTCACCTAGTCCAACCCTCTGCTCAGGCAGAAAACCCCACACCATTTCGGACAAATGGCTGTCCAGTCTCTTCTTAAAAACTTCCAGTGTTGGAGCATTCACCGCTTCTGGAGGCAGGTCGTTCCACTGGTTAATTGTTCTCCCTGTCAGGAAGTTTCTCCTTAGTTCTAGGTTGCTTCTCTCTTTGGTTAGTTTCCACCCGTTGCTTCTTGTCCTGCCTTCAGGTGCTTCGGAGAATAGCTTGACTCCCTCTTCTTTGGGGCAGTCCCTGAGATGTTGGAACACTGCTGTCATGTCAACCCTCGTCCTTCTCTTCATTAAACTTGACATTCCCAATTCCAGCAACTGTCCCTTGTATGTTTTAGCCTCCAGTCCCCTGATCATCTTTGTTGCTCTTCTCTGTACTCTTTCTAGAGTCTCAGCATCTTTTTTACATCGTGGTGACCAAAACTGGATGCAGTATTCCAAATGTGGCCTTATCAAGGCCTTGTAAAGTGGTATTAACCCTTCATGTGATCTTGATTCTATCCCTCTGTTAAGGCAGCCCAGCACTGTGTTGGCCTTTTTGGCAACTGCACCACACGGCTGGCTCATATTTAAGGGATTGTCCACTAGGACTTCGAGGTCCCTCTCACAGTTACTATACTTGTGCATTTGGTTTTTCTTGCCTTATGTAGAACCTTGCTTTTTTTACCATTTAATTTCATTTTGTTAGATAGCACCCAGTGTTCAAGTCTGCCCAGATCCTCCTGTATCCTAAGCCTGTCTTCTGGATGTATTATTTAGCTCAGCCCTTAGAAGTCACTACTGCCTGTCTTTCTTTGAACTGCCAGTTTGTCTGGGTCTATAAACGGATGTTTTCCTCTGTTTTGGCTAGGGTGGAAGGAACGACTATGCCATTTTTTTTTCTTTCCAAAAGGTGGAAAAATACTTGGGAATGATCCTCAACCTCAAGCTGCGTTTCACCAGGGAAAGTGGACAGGCACTGACTTAGCGACTGGTGGAATTCCAATTATCAATAAAGGAGAAAAAATATATCTCAGGGTTGAAATGTAGAGTCTTTGGTCCTCTCTGAACTGGGTTGTTCCCTTACCTTAACTAGGGAATGCTGATGAAAGTTTGGGTCATGAAACATTTGCTAGAAAACAATCCAGCTCAGGGATTCCTAATTAACCTAGAACTAAGGAGAAACTTCCTGACAGTGAGAACAATTAATCAGTGGAACAGCTTGCCTCCAGAAGCAGTAAATGCTCCAACACTGGAAGTTTTTAAGAAGAGACTGGACAGCCATTTGTCTGAAATGATGTAGGGTTTCCTGCCCGAGCAGGGGGTTGGACTAGATGACCTCTAAGGTCCCTTCCAACTTTACTACTATTACTATTACTATCTTCCTGGGAGCAAACAATTGAATACTTCCAGATTATTTGAAGGGCAACACACTTAGTATTTTCCAGTCAGTCTTCCTCAGGAGAATTCCTAGCAAGCTCCAACGTTTTCATGGCTGTGGAGCACCCATTACCGATTCATTGTTTGAGCCCTTCTTTCTGCCTCCCCAGGACACGGATTGGATTAGGCTGAAATTCATCCAGCGGGAACCTTGCGAACAATAGCCTGGTACAATTCAATGAGGTTTCACGGTCTAAATCAGGGGTCTTCAAACTTGGCCCTTTTATGACTTGTGGACTTCAACTCCCAGAATTCCTCAGCCAGGCACGCGTGCCTGGCTGAGGAATTCTGGGTGTTGAAGTCCACAAGTCATAAAAGGGCCAAGTTTGAAGATCCCTGATTTATATGGTGCCAGACTGACCACATCAGAGCCAAAGAGAAATCAAATCAGAGGCTGAAAATGCAGATTAGGGTGTTACCCCATAGAGCAGGGATCTTCAAACTTGGCCCTTTTATGACTTGTGGACTGGACGCATGCCTGGCTGAGGAATTCTGGGTGTTGAAGTCCACAAGTCATAAAAGGGCCAAGTTTGAAGATCCCTGATTTATATGGTGCCAGACTGACCACATCAGAGCCAAAGAGAAATCAAATCAGAGGCTGAAAATGCAGATTAGGGTGTTACCCCATAGAGCAGGGATCTTCAAACTTGGCCCTTTTATGACTTGTGGACTGGACGCATGCCTGGCTGAGGAATTCTGGGTGTTGAAGTCCACAAGTCATAAAAGGGCCAAGTTTGAAGATCCCTGATTTATATGGTGCCAGACTGACCACATCAGAGCCAAAGAGAAATCAAATCAGAGGCTGAAAATGCAGATTAGGGTGTTACCCCACAGAGCAGGGATCTTCAAACTTGGCCCTTTTATGACTTGTGGACTGGACGCGTGCCTGGCTGAGGAATTCTGGGTGTTGAAGTCCACAAGTCATAAAAGGGCCAAGTTTGAAGATCCCTGATTTATATGGTGCCAGACTGACCACATCAGAGCCAAAGAGAAATCAAATCAGAGGCTGAAAATGCAGATTAGGGTGTTACCCCACAGAGCAGGGATCTTCAAACTTGGCCCTTTTATGACTTGTGGACTGGACGCGTGCCTGGCTGAGGAATTCTGGGTGTTGAAGTCCACAAGTCATCAAAGGGCCAGGTGTGAAGGCCCCTGGTCTACTCTAAATAATAGAAATGACCAGTGTAGAAGGTACATCCCATCAAGAAAGATGGGCCGTTCAAAGCTGTATAGAACTGGTCTCTCGATATGGCAATGCTGCCAAAAATCAGTCACTGTAAATGATCACCGTTTTAATTGGGGAGCTTGTCACGTGTCGAGGAGCTCAGCAAAGTCCTTCTACTTACTGTCCATCCATGAATAACAAAGAAAGTCTTTGCGGAGACATTGAAGTTGCAGTCATCTAGGAGGTGGTCTTGACCAGCCGTGATGTAGCAGTCAGCATCATCCAGGCCTGGGGTGATACGAACAATGAACTTCACTTGTAGATCCCGGACTTTAGATGGTTCTTCTCTCAGCTTTTGCACTTGAGAAACGCTATCATCTGGAATAAAATATGCAGACTTTAAGATCATTCATCTGTAAGTGAGGTTGACCAAATAAGCTGAACAAATACGGGTAATCCTTGTCTGCAATAAATAAATTGCAGTCAGTTGCCAAGCGTCTGAATTTCGATCACATGAGAATGGGGGTGCTGCAATGGTCCATAAATGAAGGCAGGACAAGAAGCAACGGATGGAAGCTGATCAAAGAGAGAAGCGACCTAGAACTAAGGAGAAATTTCCTGACAGTGAGAACAATTAACCAGTGGAACCACCTGCCTCCAGAAGTTGTGAAAGCTCCAACACTGGAAGTTTTTAAGAAGAGACCGGACAGCCATTTGTCTGAAATGGTGTAGGGTTTCCTGCCTGTTGGACTAGATGACCTCCAAGGTCCCTTCCAACTTTATTATTATTAATAATAATATTAATGTAAAAAATGGTCACACATCACTTTTTTCAGTCTCTTTGTAACTTTGAATGGTCACTAAATGTTGTAAGTCAAGAACTACCTATACAGAATCTGCCTTCCTTGGTGCCCCTGAAATGTGTTGGACTTCAGCCTTCAAAAGTGGAAACTGAAATCCACATTCTCAGGAGAACATCACATCACAAACATCACAAAAGCTGACTTCATCTTCAACAGCTACCATCAGCTGCTGGTATAATCTGGCCCATCTCCCTTGTGCATTCACTGAGAAAGCTGAAAAGTTTTAGCATCTGAAAAAGATCTTTCCACATGTCATCTACTTAGGTCTGAAGAATGTCTACCAGGACTTCCCCATCTCCACAAGCTGATTCAATACGTATCTGGCAGCTTTTCAAACTATCAAATGCTCTCTTGGGAACTGGCCTATGAGTCAGTTGTGCAACCCGTAGCTAGAACTCAGCCACCAAGGAATGATTTCAACCAAATAATACATCCTGAGACAATGGAGACTTCAAAGAGGTCAAACAATATTGTGTATCTCTTTATCATGCTAAGCTATTTTTATAACTGTAAAGCCTCTGGGTGTTAAGTTTCCACAGAAAACCAATCTACAGAGCCAGCTAATTTGAAGGATAGCCTTTTCTCAGTTATATCTACCCGACCATCCAGAGTGAAAGAGGCAGTATGGGTCACCTCCCTTAAGAATGTCCATCTAGTGCAGGGCTGGGGAACCTGGGCTCTTTGATGACTTGTGGACTTCAACTCCCAGAATTCCTGAGCCATAAGTCATAAAAGAGCCAAGGTTCCCCACCCCTGATCTAGTGGAACCAAAAAGAAGGGTTCTCCCTGTAGAACAGGGGTCTTCAAAGTTGGCCCTTTGATGACTGGTGGACTTCAACTCCCAGAATTCCTCAGCCAGGCACGCGTGCCTGGCTGAGGAATTCTGGGAGTTGAAGTCCACCAATCATCAAAGGGCCAACTTTGAAGACCCCTGCTGTAGAACATCATCCCTGTGGAGATAAGACTGGTGCCACCTTGACATTCTTCTGCAAGGCCCTGGAGACAAAGTTTTGCCAATGGTCCTGGGGAACCCAGGCTGATACGGAGCCCATCAAGTGGCTGGTTTCATTATTGTCACGGTGTGTGTGTGTGTGTGTGTGTGTGTGTGTGTGTGTGTGTGTTTTGTAGTTGGGGTTTCATTTCTGTAAGCCACCAGGAGCCCCAGGGAGCGAGTTGGGCAGCCATATAAATCTTCTTAATCAATAAATAAATCTGAGGCCAGGAATCCATGCAAACCAAAGAAGAAAACCAGCCCTGTAAAAACCCACACCATCCCTGGTCCTGCCTCAAGATGCTGGGCTTGTCGGAGTGCCACACAACGGGATGAGCTCCTGCCCCTTGCCCCAGCTCCTGCTAAACTAGCAGTCCCAAAGCACGCAAATGTGAATAGATAACTAGGTACCACTTTGATGGGAAGTACTGGTAACAGTGCTCTGTGATGTCCTGCTGGCCACATGACCACAGAAACATAGAACATAGAATAATAAAGTTGGAAGGGACCTTGGAGGTCTTCTAGCCCAACCCCCTAAAACAGTGGTTCTCAACCTGTGGGTCGGGACCCCATTTGGGGTAGAACGACCATTTCACGGGGTCACCAAACAACGCAGTCCGCCATTTTTTCCCCCTTTTCCTTAGCTGTGCTACTCCCTGTTATTCTATTGGCTTTTGAAAGCCAACAGAACAGACTCTCTTGAATAGAGTCTAATTCTATTGGCTCTCCAAAGCCAATAGGAATTGTCCAGGCTGTCTCTGCCCTGCTGAGCCCTCCAAAAGTCCCAGTCTGCAAACGGTGCTGCACCAGTTGAGTAGTCCTCGACTTACGACCGGTTGAGTAGTCCTCGACTTACGACCGGTTGGGGGTTGCGGCATTAAAAAGTTTGAGAACCACTGCCCTAAAACGTCTTTGGATAGTACTGGCTCATCTCGACACAGAGATAAGAACTGCCCTCTATGGTCGTCAACAACTAGCGGAGTAAAATCCGCGAGGCCTCCTTTATCTTTTTTTAAACCTGCCCTTTCTTCCATTTTTATCCCATTTTTATCCTCCGATAACTAGCCAAGTATCCTAGGTTGAGAATGGGCCACCAAGCACCCAGCCTGGCTGAACAGGAGGAAGAATTCGGACCTAACCTCCAGGTAAAGTAGGACACAGCTTATTCCACCAAATTCGTCCTGCTCTTTGAACATCTGGTGTGCAAAGTCAGTTTGTTTTCAAAACTGCTGGAAAGATTTTCCACACCTTCTTGGTTGCAAGTGAACTGAACTAATCAATCAGATTAGAGCTGGGAGGGACTTTGGAGATCTTCTAGTCCAGCCCCCTGCTCAAGCAGGAGACCCCATACCATTTCCAGTCTTTTCTTAAAAACCTCCAATGTTGAAACCCCTGCAACGCGTTCCACTGGTGAATTGTCCTCACTGTTAGAAAATTTCTCCTTAATTCCAGATTGCTTCTCTCTTTGATGAGTTTCCAGCCATTGTTTCTCTTCCTGCCCTCTGGTACTTTGGAGAATAACGTGACTCCCTCCTCTTCTTTGTGGCAGCCCCTCAGATACTGGAACACTGCTAACATGTCTCCCCTATTTCTTCTCTTCTTTAGACCAGCCAAACCTAAGTCCCGCAGCTGTTCTTCGTATGTTTTGGTCTCCACGCCTTGGATCCTCTTAGTTGTTCTTCTCTGCACTTTTTCCAAACTCTCAACGTCTTTTTTGTGATATGGTGACCAGAACTGGCTGGAGTATTCCAGGTGTGCCCTCACTAGGGTTTTGTAAAGCAGTACTAATACTCTGCGTGATCTTGATTCTATGCCTCTGTTTATACAACCCAGGATTGTGTTATCTTTTTGGGTTGCTGCTGCACACGGCTGGCTAACAGTCAAGTGATTATCCACAAGGACTCCAAGGTCCCTCTCACAGTTGCTGTTTTTGTTCTCGTAGGCTTACAAGTTGCAAAATGGGAACAGGGTGGAGTTGAGCATGCACACGAAGCAGTAGTTAGTCTGGACTGACCCAGCAACCTTGTGCTTTAATTGTGACACTACAAGCAGCTCCGAGGTGCATGTCAGTGATCAAAAGAGGTGTTGGTAGGAAGGGTTTTCAGTGCAGGCGGTCCTTGACTTTCAACCACAACTGGGACCAGAATTTCTGTTGCTAAGAAAGTGGTTATTCAGTGAGTTATGCCCAATTTTATGAGCCTAGGACAAGGGTAGGCAACCTTGGCTCTTTTATGACTGGTAGACTTCAACTCCCAGAATTCCTGAGCCAGCCTGGCTCAGCATGGAAACCTCTCCCTTTCCCCTCAGCATGGCTGGCTGAGGAATTCTGGGAGCTGAAGTCCACGAGTCATAAAAAAGCCAAGGTTGCCCACCCCTGGCCTATTGGATTTGTTAAGCAAATCACTGCAATTGTTAAGCAGATCCCACAGTCGTGGACCTTGTTTGTCGGAAACCGGCTGGGAAGGTCACAAATGGTGATCACATGACTCTGGGATGTTGCGACCATCATAAATACAAGCTGGTTGTTAAGTGCCCAAATTTTAGGGATGCCGCAACCGTCATAAGTACGGGGACTGGTTGTTAGTCACATTTTCACTGCCTTTCTAATTTTGAACGACCACTAAACAAATAGTAAGTTGAGGACTAGCTGTATTTTGTGGAAGTTCTCTTATTGTTTTCCCCCCAGTAACCTTGAAGGCTTCTGGGGGGGGGATGTTTAGACTGTTGTAACTTCACTGGTTCTGTAGCTCGAGAGGGCACAAGGTTTCAGGGGAAATACAATATTTGGGGATTTCACCTTGAGAGGTGTGCTGAGGTCCCAAAAAAGGGGTGTCAGAAGAAATTAAAAAGTCCAGATGGAGCTGAGATTGCCCAATCAAAGCCTCTTTTCAAAGTGTGTTGCATGACAGCATTTATGCAACCTATTTTTTGGGTGATTCAATCAAGCCATTTGCTATAGTTGCCTAATATTTGGAAACAGAAGCTAATATAATGGGGAATTCACCCCAACTAAATTTAGCACACCAGAGGGCAGGCTAGATATTTAAGGAAGCCCCTGAAGGCAGGACGGATGGAAACTCATCAAGGAGAGAAACAACCTAGAACTAAGGAGAAACTTCCTGACAGTTAGAACAATTAACCAGTGGAACAACCTGCCTCCAGAAGCAGTGAATGCTTCAACACTGAAAGCTTTTAAGAAGAGACTGGACAGCCATTTGTCCAAAATGTTGTAGGGTTTCCTGCCTGAGCAGGGGGTTGGACTAGATGACCTCCAAGATCCCTTCCAACATTATGATGATGATGATGATGATGATGATTTACATCCAATAGGGATTCGGCCGATGGCCTGCTTGTTCCAAGTGCGTACAAGTCAGACACTGTGGGCATCCTTAGCATGCTGCCAAATACACACTGGCTAATTGCATGCAGACTTTGTACAATTGTGTCCTGGAATACCACAGGCCACAACACCTGCAGAAGGGAGGCAGAGTGTACACTAAACAAACTGTTGTAAGTTGAGGATTACCTGTATTGATTATGCTCAATAATATTATATCATTATATTATATACAGGTAGTCCTCAACTTACGACCACAGTTGAGCCCAAAATTTAGGTTGCTAAGTGAGAAATTTGAGTTTTGTCCCATGTTAGGACTTTTCTCGCCACAGTCATTAAGGGAATCATTGCAGTTGTTAAATTAGTAACACGGTTGTTAAGTGAATCTGGCCTCCCCATTGATTTTGCTCGTCAGAAGGTTGCAAAAGGGGATCACGTGACCCAAGGGACGCTGCGACCGTCATAAACGTGAGTCAGTTGTCAAGCATCTGAATGTAAATCACGTGACCACAGGTCATCAAGTGAACCGCTGTAAGTTGAGGACTACCTCTACTCAGTAATATTATATTATTAATTATATTAGGAATGCTAGGCGTAGGCCAGGGGTAGGCAACCTTGGCTCTTTTATGACTGGTGGACCAACTCCCAGAATTCCTGAGCCAGCCTGGCTCAGCTTGGAAACCTCTCCCTTTCCCTTCAGCATGGCTGGCTCAGGAATTCTGGGAGTTGAAGTCCACCAGTTATAAAAGGGCCACGTTTGAAGACCCCTGTTTTAAATATTTTAAATATTTTTTCCTCACAGTCACGTGATCAAAATTCAGGCATTTGAGCAGGGGTAGGCAACCTTGGCTCTTTCATATGACTGGTGGACTTCAACTCCCAGAATTCCTGAGCCAGCCATGCTGAGGGGAAAGGGAGAGGTTTCCAAGCTGAGCCAGGCTGGCTCAGGAATTCTGGGAATTGAAGTCCACCAGTCATAAAAGAGCCAAGGTTCCCCACCCCTGATGTAGGCAGACTTGCTTTTGATCGATGCCAGTTCTTTTGATCAGAAGTCAAACGGGGTCTTTTTGTGGCTTTGAGCCCCAGAAGCATCATGAGAAGCATCACATCAGAGGAGCAGAGGCGAGACAGGTCTATACTTGCACCTGTGTGGCAGCAACCTTACAAAAACCTCAGCTTAATTTGCAAATAGATAACAGAAGTTGAAATAGCAATATACAGCTTCAATTAAGGGTTATTACACTACCTATAGCGGCACCTGGATTATTGTCTGTGGCTCTCCTACCCCTTGTAGTCATAAAACTTGTTGAACAGCCTAGACTCAACACAAATCAAAGAGATAACTTTTCCTGGAAAGGACTTCTCCAAAGTTCTCTCTAAATCCCAAGAATATGGAGGTCAACAGAAGGATTCATCCAGGAGATATGAACTAAATTTCATTTTTGATGTGTGCCATTGTGCCCACAGTATAAAAAATGGCAATAAAGGTTATCTTATCTTATCTTAGTATACTTGTTGCCTTGGGCAGCACTTCGGATCGAGTGAAGCAACCGCATAAATAGCGCCTGTCCAATAAAAGCCGGAGAGAAGATGTGTTAGGCTCAGTTGGCAAAGGAATCCACCTTCATCTCAATAACTCACAAACTCAGCTTTATCTAAACCAGTGTTTCCCAAACTTGACAATTTTAAGGCATGTGGACTTCAACTCCCAGAATTCCACAGCCAGCGTTGCTGGCTGTGGAATTCTGGGAGTTGAAGTCCTCATGCCTTAAAATTGTCAAGTTTGGGAAACACTGATCTAAACCATGGTTTATGGCATCAGTGTTATAACGTGGCATGTTGTGTCATGCGGTTTTGAGGTGCAGACCATCAACTGCAAAATTTGTTCAACTGACCAAGCCGCACACAAGCAAAAACATGGAGGAGTAGCAGAAATTCTGAATTTTACATAAGACACGGCATTTGTCAATAGCCGTCCACTTCTGAGGATGTGCAATGAATGAATGAATGAACGAACGAACTCCAAAGGGGGAAAGAAAAACACCAGGAGAACCTACTGATCAGACAACGGAATTCAAGAGGAGTTGGTGCCATAAGACAATTTTAAAAATAAGGCCTCACGCACATTTTGCTATTATGACAATGCAATTTAATACTGCCTGCAAAGCAGGGTAAACTACAATTTTGCTACCAATGGAATGGAATAGAATAGGGCTGGAAGGGACCTGGGAGGTCTTCTAGTCTAGCCCCCTGCTGGAGCAGGAGAACCTCTAGTCCAGGGGTAGGCTACCTTGGCTCTTTTATGACTCGTGGACTTCAACTCCCAGAATTCCTGAGCCATCCATGCTGAGGGAAAAGGGAGAGGTTTCCAAGCTGAGCCAGGCTGGCTCAGGAATTCTGGGAGTTGAAGTCCACCAGTCATAAAAGAGCCAAGGTTCCCCACCCCTGCGTTTAGTCTGTCTAGCACAGGGGTAGGCAACCTCGGCTCTTTTATGACTCATGGACATTCAATTCCCAGAATTCCTGAGTCAGCACAGCTAGCATCTAGCATCTCCCTTTTTAGCTTTAGCTGGGCGAACGTCTCCAACTATTTGAAATCGTGAATCTATTACTTACAAACGGAGAGCAGAAATCCGCAAACGTCAGCAAACACCTGACTCAACTAAGACCACCGATAGAGTTACCCTAGATTTAGAAGCGATCCTATCATCCCGCTTCACGTCACATCATACGATCCGCTCGCTTGGGGTCTCGGCGCAACTAGGGGAGTCTCCCACTCGGGGCTGGCGGCTCCCCTAAAGCGTGGCCAGGCCGGGGCTCCGGGACCCCCGCGCGCCGCCAGTCGCCGCCACCGGTGACTCTCGAACCCCAAGACGAGCTGCGGAATTGCAGCCTCCTATCGGAGGGTCCGGGGCGGAGACCGAGCGCCCGGCGCTGTGTGAATGCGCCCCGGGAACACGTGGCCGCAAACTCCAAGGTCGAACCTCGCGCTTCCCGCGCCCAAGGGGCAGAACAGCCCCGCTGCTATTTCCCCAAGGAAGCGGTTCCCGGGGGCGGGGGAGGAGGAGGAGGAGGGGGGGAAAGGCCGGGTCCGGGCAGGGCGATTTTACGCGAGGGAGCCCGAAGCGCCGCTCGTCCCGGGCGGTTCCTTCGCCCGAGCGTCGAACCCGGGTTGGCTCGAGTTCTCACGTGCATCGCCAGATTAACAGCTCCCCGCCTCTCGACTCCCCCCCCCAATCCCCCCTTCCATCTCCCCCCCCCCGACCCCCAAAGGATCCCTCGAGGGGGAAAAAGCTCCGATCCAGCGGAGACTCCTCCAGGGAAGCCGCCTCGCCCCTTCCGCGCCCGCCAGGTGCCTCGCTGGGCTCCGGCGACGGGAGAAGCCGGGCCGGGTCTGGCATCCCGGAGCTGACCGAGTCCTTGCTCGGGCCGGGTGCATCCGAGGACGCGCGGACCTTCCCCGAAGGGCGACCCCCCGGCGGAGCTCCCGAGGCCGGGCAGCGCCCCCCTTACCTGGGCGGCGCTCCGGCCCCGCGCCCGCTGCGTCCCGGACAGCGGCGATGCGCCCGAGGCTGAGCAGGAGCGGCAGCAGCAGGAGGAGGAGGAAGGGGCAGGCGCGCATGGCTCGCTCCGCGCTCCGGCAGGGCTCCGCTCGGCTGCCGCGCTGGGCTGGGCTGGCAGGAGCAACGTGGGCAGCGCGAGGCGAGGAGAAAGAAGAAGAGGAAAAAGAAGAACAAGAGGAGGAAGAGAAGAGGAGGAGGAGGAGGAGGAAGAAGAAGAGGAGGAAGAAGAAGAAGAAGAGGCAGAGGAGTCCAGGCGCGCGCGAGCGTCCCCGGAGCAGCAGCAGCAGCAGCGCGTCCGGCGCCTCCTCTTCGGTGGGGCTGGAGAGGGAGCGGGGCGGGGGGAGGGCGGGGGTCCCTCCTAAATAGGCGAGTGGGCGCGTCACCTGACCCGTGGCCAGAGGGGGACGGGACTCCGGAGGCGCCGGCTCCCGGGCGCTGATTGGTCACGCCCCCCTGACGTCGAGCCAAAGCCGGCCAAAAGTGTCAATGAAGCGCCGACACACCCACCCGCGGGGGGGGGGGAGACCCGGTGAGGAGACGGCAGGCGGGAGCGGCAGCCCCTCCGACCGGGCAAAGCCACCGGCTCGTCGAGGATCCGGGAGCCCCGGGACTGCGTTCACACGCATACATGCTCGCTCCCTCCCTCCCGGCACGAGAAGCAGGGGGTCTCCCGGGGGATGCTCGCCCCTTGTTGGAGTGGGAAACGAGAAAAGGCGGAGAAGGCGGACCCTGAGCTGAAGCGGAGGTCCTAGGGGGGCTTCGGTGGGTGGAGGGAAGCGGTCCCACCCCTGGGCAAAGGGGGGGGCTGTCGTTTGGTACAACGCCCTTGCAGTGTAGTCCAAGAGCCCTGGCCGCCTCAACAGCCAACTTCGCCCTAGTCCAGGGTGCTTTGGAGAAGAGAGACGCCTGGCTGCAATTCAGGTTTGGTTCTGCAGACAGCCCAAACTCTTTTAGAACCCCTTTTTAAAGATTAATAGTCCAGGGCTTTTCAACCAGGGTACGGGTACCCCCTGTGGTCCATGGGCCCCTGGCAGGTAGTGCGCGACCATCCTAGAAAAGGGGTAGCAGGGGGGGAGGGGAATGAGCTGAACCGGTGGCAGCACCGCACAAGCCTGAGCGAGAGACGGCTGGAGCTGCAGGGCTGTCAGGACTCAGCGGAAGCACCAGGATCAGCGCCAGGCTCCAGCTGGAGCTCAGCACTGATCCTGGCGCTTCTGCTGAGCCCTGAAGAAGCACCAATCAGCTGGAAAGTAGCGCTGATCCTGACGCTTCTGCTGAGCCCAGAAGAAACGCCGATCAGCTGGAATGTTGCAGCCTCTCCAGGGTCTTGTGATTTACATTCAGAGGCTTGGCAACCGATTCATATTTATGACGGTCACAGTGTCCCAGGGTCATGGGAAGGGACCAAAACCTGTTGCAACCACCCAGCAGAGGGGGGGGGGGAATGAAAACCAAACACCCCCCACCCCACCCCCACCGCCTATCCTCAACAGAAATGCTCACAACAATGAAAACCTCGGACAGGAGGAAGAGCGCCCCGGGCGGGCAGGCAGGTGTCTTCCTCGGCTGTGCCCTGGGGGGGGCACTTTTTTCAGTGCCATTGTAACTTTTGTCACAAAGCAAACTGTTGTAAGTCAAGGACTACCTGTACTATATCACTTTTTTCTTTTGGGGGGAGGGTCATCAAGTTTTTGACACTTTGCTAGGCGACGGGTGGTACTTGGATATTGCCATATCCTAAAAGTGGTACAATGGGTGAAAAGGTTGAAAAGCCCTGTAATAGAATAACAGAGTTGGAAGGGACCTTGGAGGTCATCTAGTCCAACCCCCTCCCAAGCAGGAGACCTATGCCATTTCTGACAGACAGCTGTCCAGTCTCTTAGTAATAATAATAGTAATAGTAGTAAAGTTGGAAGGGATCTTGGAGGTCATCTAGTCCAACCCCCTGCTCAGGCAGGAAACCCTACACCAGTGGTTCTCAACCTGTGGGTCGGGACCCCATTTGGGGTCGAACGACCATTTCACGGGGGTCGCCAAACAACGCAGTCCGCCATATTTTTCCCCTTTTCCTTAGCTGTGCTACTCCCTTTTATTCTATTGGCTTTTGAAAGCCAATAGAATTAGACTCTCTTGAATAGAGTCTAATTCTATTGGCTTTCCAAAGCCAATAGGAATTGTCCAGGCTGTCTCTGCCCTGCTGACCCCGCCAAAAGTCCCATTCTGCAAACGGTGCTGCACCAGTTGAGTAGTCCTCGACTTACGACTGGTTGAGTAGTCCTCGACTTACGACCGGTTGGGGGTCGCGGCATTAAAAAGGTTGAGAACCACTGGCCTACACCATTTCGGACAAATGGCCGTCCAGTCTCTTCTTAAAAACTTCCAGTGTTGGAGCATTCACCGCTTCTGGAGGCAAGGAATTCCACTGGTTAATTGTTCTCTTGAGAGCCTCCAGTAATGAAGTTCCCACAACATCTGAAGGCAACTTCTGTTCCATCGGTGGATTGTTCTCACTGTCGAGAACTTTCTCCTTATTTCCAGGTTGAATCTCTCCTTGATCAGTTTCCATCCGTTGTTCCTTCTCCGGCTTTCAGGTGCTTTGGAAAATAGGTTCCCGTTACACTTTTAGCAGCATCCTTGAGGAGTGGGGTGGGGGGGGTTGCTTTTGCCAGATGTGAGGATGGCCACCCATTTAGACAGCTATACAGGTAGTCTTCAACATACAATCATTCATACATCTTGGAGAAGAGGACTAAAAAACAAATAGACTTTAAACCAGAATTATTTTTGTTAGGAATAATAGGAGCTAATTATGAGAAAGATTGCAGATATCTAATACTACACATGTTAACGGGAACAAGAATTGTATTTGCCCACCATTGGAAAAATGAAAATTTACCAACCAAAGAAGTACTAATTAAGAACATTCTAGAGTGTGCAGAAATGGATAGATTGACTTTAAAAATTAAAGAGAAAGAAGACTCAGTGTACTTTTTAGAACATGGGATAATTTCTATCAATGGCTAGAAAAACAAATCAGAGAGAAATTAATGTTATATGTAATTTTGAATATATATTAGCAAGACAAAGGCTATTGAGTGAGGAATTAACATATTGTTTATCATAATTAACTATATCTATTATTGTTAGTTAAATACATGTACCCAGACATTATGCTGTTTGCTAAATATTGAGAATGTTATTTGGAAAAACCCCTAACCCTAACCCAAATCCGAACCCTAATCCTGACCCACCTTATCCCTAACCCTAATAAAACTAATAAAATCTATACAAACATCCCCATACAATCATTTATTTAGTGTCCATTCAAAGGGGGGGAAGTGACGTATGACCTTTTTTCACATTTATGACAGTCGTACGTGATCAAGTTTCAGATGCCTGGCAACAGGTTCATATTTATGACCGTTGCAGAGGAGTCCCGGGGTCATGTGATCAGCTTTTGACAAGCAAAGGCAATGGATTCATTCACTTAACAACTTTGTCACTAAACAACTGCAGTGATTCACTTAGCAAGTGTGGCAAAAAGGAGCGTAAAATGGGGTAAAACTCGCTTTAATGTTTCACTTAGCAACAGAGATGTTGGGCTCCAGTATGGCCGTAAGTCAAGGACTACCTGTACTATTTTTTTTTACCAGTAGGATGGCGGTGGGGGTTCCTGTTGTCCTCCTCTGGGGCGTTTTTTTTTTTTTTTTTTTGACTTTCCAGCTTAGCCTGAGATTCCCTGGTTATCTCTGGTCCAAATGCAGGCTGCCCCGCTTAGCCAAGGTCATCCAGCTGCAAGTGAATCTAAAAGAGGCCGGGTCACTCCACTCCTGTGCCCGGAGATGATTTTGATGCCATTCAAGGAGATTAGCTTTGAGCAAGGTTCTTCTTGTTTTTTTAAAAGTTGAAGGAAAGAAAGAAATAAAAGATTGGGGCAGAGGGGAGAGAGAAAGAAAGGGGGGGGGAGAAAAGAGAAGGAGGGGCTAGAAGGAAAAAGAGGGAGGAGAGGAGAAAGAGAAAGAAAGAGAAAAAGAAAGAAAAGAAAGAAAAAAGAGAAAGAAAACAAAGAAAGAAAGAAAGAAAGAAAGAAAAATGTGGTTATGAGGAAGGAAGGAAGGAAGGAAGGAAGGAAGGAAGGAAGGAAGGAAGGAAGGAAGGAAGGAAGGAAGGAAGGAAGAATCCTGTTGTGGGAATCCAAACAGCATTTTGAGGTCAAGATCACCTCAACCCTGGTAGCGTTCCTAACAATGGATTTTCATCCATCCATCACAATACCGGAGACCTGGTTTCTGACACATGTGCTTTCCATTGATGTACATTTTTTCCAGCAAGGGAACATGCTTTCAACAGGATCTCTCAATGCTATTTATGACATGGTTACTTCCACTCGTCTTAATGTGTAAGCCAATTAAATTCTACTTACAAAGTGCAGGAGGAATAGATCCATACTTTTACTTACCATGTTTGCTGAGGAACTTGGATTATAGGATATCAGGTTTCTGGCACTGAGCTGTACGGCTGCAAAAGATTTTTTTTTTAAATTCTTGTAATGGAATAGCAACCTCAGCTTCTTCCAAATAAAACATATGAAGAAGTTGCAAACTTTTCAAAAAATGCTCAAGGTTTTCACACTCACTTGGCACACCTGCCCACAATGAACCTGGCCAACGACAGGCTGTGCAGAGACCTGTAGACTAATTTCATGAGTTTACACAACACCTTTCGGCTAGAAGCGCTTCAATGCAATGTACAAATATTGCCTATTTAATTTTGTTTAAACCAGTTCTTTCAGTGGAAAAAGAAGGGTCATCTTGGAACTTCGCTTGCCAACCTTCTCCACTTTCCAAAAACAGGGCAGGGGAGCACGTATTGTGTGAATGAGCATTCATGTCCAAATGGGTTTACATTCCCCATTAAGCCTGCTTGAAAACCTCAGTGTGGAGGTAAAGAAAAAAGAAAAAAAAAATCATGTTTTGCAATTTCATGATTGGAAATGCCTTGTTATTTTTACTCTATCTACTCTACTATACACATACACAAACATATACACATGTATGTGTGTGTGTGTGTGTGTGTGTGTGTGTGTGTGTATAAGCGGATGTTTTCATTAAATTTATGTTTGGGTTTGTATGTATAATGAGTTTTATTAGTATTGCATATAGTGTCGTGATTGCATGACCTCTATAGACGCCATATGCAAAATAAAGATGTTAAGATATTTAAATTTTAATAGCTGGAGTAGTGAAGGAGTGGACCATAAGTAAGAACGCACACTTGTAGCTAATTGGCTAAACAGAACTGGCCAGGGAATCTGAGCGTGATTGGTTGCTGTGAGCGTAAAGGGGGCGTTTCCTTGTTTCCCGCCTTTTTTGTCCTGGGTGTGGCCTGTGTGCTCTTATTCCTGCTCTGTTGATTTACCTCATGATGCTCCTTTTTTTTAATTCTTATTTTTAGTAATTTTTTTTCTCATCAACATAGGTTAATTTTTCCAATCAACAAGTTGTCTGGAGTTTGCTAAGCTAATACATGTTCAATTCCTAATCCTTCATTCTTTTCTCTAACCAAGAATAAAATAAATTCCAGATTTGATAGTAGTCTGTATCTTCTTTGTCTTTCAACCTCGTAGTTAGTCTGTCCATCTCTGCACCTTCCAGTATTTTCCTGATTATTTCTTCCTCTGATGGCAATCCTTCATTCTTCCAGTATTGTGCAAAAATTATTCCCGCTGCTGTGGTGATGTGTAGAATTAAATATAATTTCTGCTTATTAGTCTTTTCAGGCATAATGCCTAGTAAAAAAAGTTCAGGTTTAAAATCCACTTGCTCGCCCAATATTTTTTCTAACCACCTATGTATATTTTTCCAATAAGCCTTTGCCTTCCCACATGTCCACCAAATATGACAATACGTGCCTATGTTATGTTTACATTTCCAACATCTATCTGACATATTTTTAAACCTTTTTGCTAGTCTTGCTGGTGGAAGGTGCCATCTATAAAACATTTTCTTTGTATGAAGTTGACATTGTTAATTTATAGTTTCTCTCCCGTAACATTTGCCATTTTTCTAATTCTATATTATAACCAAAATTTTGGGCCCATCTTGTCATTGTTTCTTTCACTCGTTCATTTTCCATATCTAAAATTAAGAAAAGGTTATACATTTTCTTGATTAAATTTCTCACCTCATGATGCTCCTGTTTGCCTCCCTTATTCACTGTAAACACGAATTTATATAAAACCACAAGTTCTTATCAGCGTCTCTGACTCCATTTGGACGCCAACGGCGCAATTCCCTGACAAAAAATAAATAAAACATTACGAAAAAGCACTAGAGATGAGTTGCAGCATCATTTCTGAAGAGTTTATGAGGCTGCAAATTAAGGAGCACATTATTCTCCTAATCCAGTGTTTCTCAACCTTGACCATTTTAAGGCATGTGGACTTCAACTCCCAGAATTCCACAGCCAGCATTGCTGGCTGTGGAATTCTGGGAGTTGAAGTCCATATGCCTTAAAATGGTCAAGGTTGAGAAACACTGTCCTAATCCTTACAAGTGGTCCTCACTTTACAACCATTATTAGGACCTGCAACTCAGTCACTAAATGACAGTCATTAAGTGAGACGTCATGTGACTGTGCTTGACTTCCGACATTGGTCCCCCTAAGATCATTAAACAAATCATCCACTGTTGTGAAACACATGTTGTGATCCTGACAAGCGACTTCCTGCTGACTTGCTTGTTCGAAGCCAGCTGTGAAGATTGCAAATAGTGATCATCACATAATGAGGAATGTTGCGCCCTCTTAAATGTGTACCTGTGGTGAAGCACCTGAATTACACTCATGTGAGTGTGGGGACACAGCGAAAGTCACAGATTAGAGGACCGATTGTAAAACTGAGAGGCACAACACTTTAAGCCTTAGACTGTATATAGATAGAATAGAATAATAGAGTTGGAAGGGACCTTGGAGGTCTTCTAGTCCAACCCCCTGCTCAAACAGGAGACCTAGACCATTTCAGACAAATGGCTGTCCAGTCTCTTCTTAAAAACTTCCAGTGTTGGAGCATTCACCGCTTCTGGAGGCAGGTTGTTCCACAGGTTAATTGTTCTCCCTGTCAGGAAGTTTCTCCTTAGTTCTAGGTTGCTTCTCTCCTTGATTAGTTTCCACCCGTTGCTTCTTGTCCTGCCTTCAGGCGCTTTGGAGAACAGCTTGACTTCCTCTTCTTTGGGGCAGCCCCTGAGAGACTGGAAAACTGCTATCATGTCCCCCTTCGTCCCTTTTTTCATTAAACTAGACATACCCAATTTCTGCAACTGCTTTTTATACATTTTTAGCCTCCAGCCCCCTAATCCTCTTTGTTGCTTTTCTCTGCACTCTTTCTAGAATCTCAATATCTTTTTTATATCATGAGAACCAAGACTTACTTACTTACTTAACTTTCGTTCTTTCTTCTTTCTTTCTTCTTTCTATCTTTTTTCTTTCTTCTCTTTCTTTCTTTCTTTCTTTCTTTCTTTCTTTCTTTCTGGTCTAAGCACTTCCTTCTGATCTCCCTCTTCAGTGTTCACTGGAGCATTTTCTGAAAAGTTTGCAACCTGTTCATATGTTTTATTTGGAAGAAGCTGAGGTTGCTATTCCATTACAAGAATTTTTTTAAAAAAAATATTTTGCACCCGTACAGCTCAGTGCCAGAAACCTGATATCCTATAATCCAAGTTCCTCAGCAAACATGGTAAGTAAAAGTATGGATCTATTCCTCCTGCACTTTGTAAGTAGAATTTAATTGGCTTACACATTAAGACGAGTGGAAGTAACCATGTCATAAATAGCATTGAGAGATCCTGTTGAAAGCATGTTCCCTTGCTGGAAAAAATGTACATCAATGGAAAGCACATGTGTCAGAAACCAGGTCTCCGGTATTGTGATGGATGGATGGATGAAAATCCATTGTTAGGAACGCTATCAGGGTTGAGGTGATCTTGACCTCAAAATGCTGTTTGGATTCCCACACACAGGATTCTTCCTTCCTTCCTTCCTTCCTTCCTTCCTTCCTTCCTTCCTTCCTTCCTTCCTTCCTTCCTCATAACCACCATATCTTTCTTTCTTTCTTTCTTTCTTTCTTTCTTTCTTTCTTTCTTTCTTTCTTTCTTTCTTTCTTTCTTTCTTTCTTTCTTTCTTTCTTGACCATCCAAAGTTACATCAGTATTGAAAAAAGTGGCTCACAGCCAGTCCTCACACTTATGACCATCACAGCATCCCCATGATCAAAATTCCGGCACTTGACCATGGGCGTGTATTTATGATAGCTGCTGTGTCCTGGGGTCATGTGACTTTTCCAGCTGGCTTCCAACAAGCAAAGTCAATGGGGAAAGCTGGATTTGCTTAATGACTGCATAACTCACTTAACAACTGCAATGATTTACTTAACAACCAAGGTAAAAAAGGTTGCAAAATTGGGCGTGGCCCACTTAACAATCATCAGGCTTAGCAACTTCTGGTCCCAACTGGGGAATCAGCCCTGGTTGACAATTATTGTACTCAAATTGATTGATTGCTTCTGTACTATCAAGTTGTTTTCAACTGAGACAAATAACCCACCAGAATTTCTGTATATCAATACATTTTCTAATTATTAATGTATTCTGACTCCATTCCCTATACTGAGCAGGTGGTTGGGTAGGATGAATCCAAAAGCAAATTTTATAATATTATGATTCTCTGATTAATAACTGCATAGCTATATGCTTTGGGCTTTTAGAATCTGAAATAAGTAGAACTTGAAAATAGGTGTGTTAAGGTTAATCAACCTATTTTCAAACTTTAAATGATCCAAAGCAATTAAAGCACGGTGCTAAAAGCTGCTAATTGTTGGATTTTAGCTATCCAAACTGGGGATGCTCTGGAAAACATAAGGTGGGGAAGTTTTTATATCTGCGCTTTTATTTAGAGGGAATGGTGTGGGTTTTTTTTTTTTTTTTTCACTCTCTAGAACTGATTTCAGTGAACATTGATTTTGTCCAAAGATGTTGCGGTTTTCTCCTTTTCTCTCTTTCCTTTCCCAATGTTTTTGTTTTCTCTCCAAGACAGACAACAAGAGATAAAGAGCATGTGAGGATTTAGGCAGCTCCGTTGCCAAGCAAACCACCCAGCGTTCCTTCCCTACCCCACCTAATCTGGTTTTCAGAAGGATGGAGAGAAAGAATTTTACAGCCACGAGCAACAGGCTGGGGGATGAATGGAGGGACAGGGAAAGCTGGCTTTGACTGCAAATAACCCCAGAGAGACATAAAGCAGGTCTTCAAAAGGGCAGCGAGAGGCTGATGCAGGCGCAGAAGTAAACGTATTCTGACTGCAAAAGCATTTCTAAAAATCCAGAGATAGCAGGAAATTTGATATAGGGTCTGCTAGCTGCAGCACGGAAAAATAGTACAGGCAGTCCTCGACTTACGAGCACAATTGAGCCCAAAATTTCTGTTGCTAAGTGAGACAGTTGTTAAGTGAGTTTCTCCCCGTTTTATGACCTCTCTTGCCACAGTTGTTAAATGAATCACTGCAGTTGTTAAGTTAGTAAACCTGTTGCTGTGATAAAAGGGCCTCCTTAGTTTGCCAACCACAAATTGGTATCCAAATTTGGTCAGAAAGGGAATTGCAGGGGAGTAGATGGAAACCTGACGTTCACCTCGGAGGAAAATATGTTGGAATACCTTCAGAGAAAATGCTAAATTCATAAACTCACCCTTTTTATTTCAACTTTCCCTGCGAGGTTATATAACCACGCCGAGTAATGTTGAGACAAGCCGGGCGTGCTTTAACGAGGGTTTCTGAAAAGATGGATTCAGGCGATCCTAGAAGGTGGGAAAAACCTAAAAAGCTTTTCCAATTTGGATTGGCAGAACTGTAAAGCTGACTCATCCCGGCGAAGGGTGTGCCTTTCCTGATATTTGCTAACGCTCTTTGCTTTGCCCTCTCTCCTTGAACAATCTTGAATTTCCTGAAATAATTTAGGGAGAACTGACAAATCGCACCCTCTGTCTATTGTTGTGCATGTGTGTTCAGGTGCACGGATGAAATTCCCTCGAGCAGTGAACCGGGGGGGGGGGGAAGGAAGATCACATCAGCCATTGTGACTTTCAAGAGCCTCAGTAAACCCAGGAAACACAGATGGGGGATACAGATTTAATAAATATATGTAGGGGAGCTATGTAGGTGGTCCTCAACGTACAACCATTCCTTTAATGACTGTTCGAAGTTACAGCAGCACTGAAAAAAGTGGCTTATGACCATTTCTCACACTTGTGAATTTTGCACCATGGTCACGTGATCAGAATTTGGATGCTTGGAAACTGGCATGTACTTATGACAGTTGCAGCATCCCAAGGTCATGTGATCCCCTTTTGTGGCCGTCTGACAAGCCAATTCAATGGGGAAGCCAGATTCACTTAACAACCGTGTCATCAACTTAACCACGGCAAGGATTCTCTTAACAATTGGGGCAAGAAAGGTTATAAAATGGGACAAAACTGGCTTAACTGTCTTGCTTAACAACATAAATTTTGGGTTCAATTGTGGTCGTAAGTTGAAGACTACCTGTATCACGCATTTCTTTTGAGGGGACGACCATGCAAAGATATAAAAGATAACCCTCAACTTATGACTTATAATTGAGCCTGACAGTTGCATTCATAAGTCACAATGGTCATAAAGTGGGTCACCACCTGACCGGACCAGTTGAATAATCGTTTTTTTGCAGCCATTGTTAAATGTACGCAGCTGTCTTAAAGCAAATCTTGCCATTGTTACATGAACATCACAGTTAATAAGTTAATCCAGTGTTTCCCAAACTTGACAATTTTAAGGCATGTGGACTTCAACTCCCAGAATTCCACAGCCAGCGTTGCTGGCTGTGGAATTCTGGGAGTTGAAGTCCACATGCCTTAAAATTGTCAAGTTTGGGAAACACTGAGTTAATCCATTGTTCTCTATGGGCTCTTTTGCTAGAAACTTTGGAAATAACCCCCAGTTTTCAGCAAAAACGTTGTAAATCTTGGTGATTCTTCCTAACCAAATGAAGGATTTTGTATTCCTCTTGCTGAAATTCATCGCTTCTGCCCATAACAGCACTATTTCTTCAAAACCTTTCTGAATCTTGATGTTGTCCATATATGAAACAGATTTTTTAAAAGGCTTGGACTCTGAGGACCTCATCAAGGCCTCCATCCCGATGTTTTTGACCTCTCTATAAAATATGGAAAAAGCCTGGGTTTGGGCGATTTGCTGAATTTCAAGTTATACAGGTATTCCTCAACTTACTTCATTTAGTGACCGTTCAAAGTTACAACGGCACTGAAAAAAGGGAGTGAGGGCCATTTTTCACACTTACAACCGTTGCAGTATCCCAAAGTCATGTGATCAAAATTCAAGATGCCTGGTAAGCGTCTCCAGGGTCATGTGATCCCTTTTGCGACCCTCTGACACTGCAAAGTCCTAGTGGACAATCACCTAAATAGGAGCCAGCTGTGTGCTGCAGCTGCCAAAAAGGCCAACACAGTGCTAGGCTGCATTAACAGAGGGACAGAATCAAGATCACGTTAAGTGTTAATACCACTTTATAAGGCCTTGGTAAGGCCACACTGGAATATGGCATCCAGTTTTGGTCATCACGATGTAAAAAAGATGCTGAGACTCTAGCAAGAGTACAGAGAAGAGCAACAAAGATGATCAGGGGACTGGCGGCTAAAACATATAAGGAACGGCTGCTGGAATTGGGCATGTCTAGTTTAACGAAGAGAAGGACGAGGGGGGACAGGATAGCAGCCTTCCAGTATCTCAGGGGCTGCCCCAAAGAAGAGGGAGTCAAGCTATTCTCCAAAGCACCCGAAGGCAGGACAAGAAGCAACGGAGGGAAACTCGTCAAGGAGAGAAGCTACCTAGAACTAAGGAGAAACTTCCTGACAGTGAGAACAATTAACCAGTGGAACCACCTGCCTCCAGAAGCTGTGAATGCTCCAACACTGGAAGTTTTTAAGAAGAGACTGGACAGTCATTTGTTCGAAATGGTGTAGGGTTTCCTGCCCGAGCAGGGGGTTGGACTAGATGTCCTCAAAGGTCCCTTCCAACTTTACTATTATTATTATTATTATTATTATAAAGCCAACGGGGAAGCCAGTTTCGCTTAACAACCGTGTGACTCACTTAACAGCCAGAGTGATTCACTTAACAGCTGTGGCAAGAAAGGTCGTAAAATGGGGCAAAACTCACTTAACAAATGTCTCACTGAACAACAGAAATGTTGGGCTCAATTGTGCTCGTAAGTCAAGGACTGCCTGTACACGACCAGCATACCGTTGTGCTAAGGCAGGAGATTAAACATGTGATAGTTTTTATTTATCAGGTTGGAATAAATATACAGAGGAACACAAGAAGTTGTTTTGTCGTGAGAGCAACCGAACTCGTGTCGTTCTTTAAACTGTAATACGGTTTGCTCAGTTTTGGCTTAAAGCGATATAGAAGAAGTCCTTGACTTACAACCACAATGGGGCCCCAGTTCCGTGGCTAAGCAAGGCAGTTGTTAAGTGAATAGCAGCTGATTTTATGACCTTTTTCGTCACGGTTGTTAAGTGAAGCAATGTAGGGTTAAGCAACTCACACAGTCTTCAAGCAAATCCAGCTTCCTCATTTGACTTTTCTTGTTGGAAGCCGACTGGGAAGGCCGCAAATGGGGCTCGCCTGACCCTCCGGACACTGCAGCCGTCATACAGACACGCCGGTTGCCGAGCAACCAAATTCTGATCATGTGACCATGGGGCCACTGCTATAAGTCATAGGAGTGAGGACCGGTCGTGGTTGCATTTTGTAACTTCAAATGGTTGCTAAAAGTATGGTTATAAGTCAAGGACTACGTCTATATGAGCCATTTCTGATTATAAACCATGATTTATCACTTTTTCACTCAATGGATCGTGAATAAATAAACCACTGATTCATCCGACAATTAATCATGGTTCATATGTAAAAATAAAGCCTGTATGCCCAGCCTCTCATAGCTCTTCAGAATTCTACTGGAAGCAACCCCAAATCTCCAGTTAGGCTTAAATCCTGATGGTCTGTCACAGTGAAATGGGAGTTTATAAAAGGATCCTCAAAGGGAAAGAGGGAGCACCACTAGAATCCATAAAACAAAGAAGCCTCTGAATTGACCCCAGAGGATACACAAACAGATCCAAGAGAGGACTACAAGTACAGCGATGACGTGAAAAGGCCTGCCTTCTGCGTGCCCCCCCTAAGGCAGAGAGCCCATGCCCACCACTTAGGACTTTGGTTTAGCTAACACATATTCTCACTGGAGCTCGGAGCTGTGTTGTTCACTGATTGATTTGCGTCAATCATCCCTTTGTGAAGTCAGTGGAGTGCTTAATTTTTCTTAGAAATGCAACCGTGCCCCCCCCCAGGGGTGGGACCCTTTGACTGAGGGGGGTGGGGGTGGGGTGGGGGTCAACAGGAAGCCCATGGTAAGGCCGGAGGTATAATTAGAACCAGACAAATTTGTCATTTTAGTATGGAAATTTCGGCTTCTGAATTTGCCTCTGGAACAGTCATTAACCTGCTAACTTACAGCAGTGTTTCCCAAACTTGACAATTTTAAGGCATGTGGACTTCAACTCCCAGAATTCCACAGCCAGCGTTGCTGGCTGTGGAATTCTGGGAGTTGAAGTCCTCATGCCTTAAAATTGTCAAGTTTGGGAAACACTGACTTACAGAATGCCCAGCATCAGGCAGTCTGTCATTTCCAATCGGCAGGGCCAAAGGCAGCTGTGTCTGCCCATTATAGCATTTGTGGTCCAGATTTTAATGCAACCAGGTTTCCAGAAGGCTGCATTACACCTTGCTTACAGCGTGGTTGAGTGACAATAATAAAATATTTCTATTTTTTTAAAAAAAAAACTAAACCTTTTCTTTAGTAAAACTGATTTATCTTTTGTGGGATTAGCCTATCAGCCAGAGGGGAAAGGGAGTCTGGATTCTGCACTCAGCATAAACTACAGCTAATCCTCAACTTATGACTGGTCACCTAGTGGCTATTTGAAATTACGGCAAATCTCCCAAGGGCTACTTATGAATGGAATGGAATGGAATGGAATGGAATAGAATAGAATAGAATAGAATAGAATAGAATAGAATAGAATAGAATAGAATAGAATAGAATAGAATAACAGAGTTGGAAGGGACCTTGGAGGTCATTTAGTCCAACCCCCTGCTCAGGCAGGAAACCCTATTTATTTATTTATTTATTTATTTATTTATTTGTGAGACTTATATACCGCTTTAAGTGCAAGCACTCTCTAAGCGGTGTACACCAGTAAGCAATGTATATATATATTTACATTGCCCCCAACAATCTGGGTCCTCATTTTACCTACCCTGGAAGGATGGAAGGCTGAGTCAACCTTGAGCTGGTGAGATTTGAACCGCTGACCTGCTGAACACAGTCAGCTAAAGTGGCCTGCAGTACTGCACTCTAACTGCTGCGCCACCTTGGCGCCACCCTACATCATTTCAGACTAATGGCTGTCCAGCCTCTTCTTAAAAACTTCCAGTGTTGGAGCATTCACAACTTCTGGAGGCAGGTGGTTCCACTGGCTAATTGTTCTGTCAGGGAATTCCTTCTTAGTTCCAGGTTGCTTCTCTCTTTGGGTAGTATGTTTCCATTCCAAAGTTCCAGCAGTGAGCCCCCCTCACAGACATGTGAACTTGTTTGGCCATTCACCGACCAGATCTTATTTACGACTCTTTGCAGTGTAATGTGGTCACACAATCGTGTTGTATGTCATTTTTGCAGAAAACCATCATTTACTTCCAATTTTTGGCAAAACCGATTCATAGCGAACACTTGGTTTGCTTTACAACTGTAAATATAAATGCCCTCTCAAAAAAAAGGCCATAAAAGCGGGCTAGTCACATGAAGACCTGGTTTTTGACCATCACAGCTGGTTCTATTATGGTCATAAGTTGAGGACTACCTGTATGTAGCCAGCTGGCTGCATTGTGGAAACCATTTGGAGTTCTGGTGGCACAACGGTTAGAATGCAGTATTGCAGACAAACTCTGCTTGGAGTTCGATTTTGACGGGGCTCAAGATTGACTCAGCCTTCCATCCTCCCAAGGTCAATAAACTGAGGACTCAGATTATTGGGGGCAAATATGATGGTTTGTAAAGTGCCCAGAGGGGGCTGTAAAGCGCTACGGAGTGGCAGATGACTTTCATGACTAAGGCAGGATTAGAAGTCTCTGTTTCCTAGCCTGGTGTCTTAATCACTCGATCAGACTGGTTCTATAAAATATAAACAATACATATACAAGAATAAAAAAAAAAAATTAAAAGCATGGGCGACACTTGGAGAAATATAATGCTCTAGGGATAATTGAGCGGGGCCAGAGAACGGAGACCTTGGTACCATTCAGTAGCTGTTCAACACAAGGAGAAGCGGAATGCATAAAACAAGGAAATGAACACACCTGAATTCTGTAAATTGTATTACAGCTGCATGCAGTCTGAAGTTTGGCTTGTTGTTGTTATATAGGATTATTTCACACACACACATGAACACAAAGTGGTTGAGCACACAGACTGCAAAATTCTATGGTTCGTTTAACCATGTTTTTTTTAAATAAATCATGATTCATAACATCACATTGAAGCATAAAACAGAGTTTACAAACCTCAATGGTAGGATTCACACACACTAATGCCAAACCAAACAAGGAAAGTTATGATTAGTTAATATCAAGAAAAAATCCAGTCCTGGCATTCTTCTAATGAAGCTGTGTGGTTTCTGAGTATAATTCAACTAAAGGCACTTTTTAAAAAAGCAACACACATTTAATGAATCAGAAGGAATAAAATTAATGCAAAACGAATTACTGCGCTGTTTGCCTTTTATAGAATGGGAAAAAAATGGAAGTCAAAACTTTATTGTTAGCGGAACAATGACAAATTCATAGCAAACAGCGCCATCTGGTGGTAGATTACTTTTAAAGTGGCCCACGCCTGAAAACATACATATATCTATTGGATTTTCAAGGCACTTAATTGAAGGGGTTAAAAATTAGTTAAGGGGTAAAAGCATTTTTTGCTACCGATGTGGCCAGATTCAGCATTACCTGCATTATATATTATTTAAAGCTATTTTTATCCTATTATGTTTAGAACTTTTTATTTAATTCTATTCAGTTAAAGAAGTTTCCTGAAAAGATTAGTTTTAGGCTGGATCCAAATAAAGACTACTGTGCAATAAAATGACTTTACATAAAAAGCGGCGTACAATGGTGTTACATGTGCAATGGCATACACGTGAGATGGTTGGAGGTTTAGCTAGTGCAGGGATCTTCAAACTTGGCCCTTTTAGGACTTGTGGACTTCAACTCCCAGAATTCCTCAGGCAACATAGCTGGCTGAGGAATTCTGGGAGTTGAAGTCCACAAGTCCTAAATGGGCCCAAGTTTGAAGACCTCTGATTTAGATGCTACAATTTATGCATTTGCAAATGAAGTTGACTTTGTTAATTAAAAAAAAATACTATCCAATCCACCATTTCTTATACAATTGAAGTAAGCTGAATTCAAGTGAGCAGAGCTCTTAGATTAAATATATATTGCAGAATGCTCTGTATTTTTAATTATATCTTTGCAATGAAAACATAACGTCATTTTCTGGGTTAGAGGTATCTGGGGAATTCTGGGAGTTGCAGTCCAAAAGTGTTAAAGTTACCCAGGTTGAGAAACACTGCTCACTCCAACAACACTGTGATTTCCCCCCCCCCCCCCCAAGTTTTTCTAATTTCATTACCACTTAAGTTTTCCTTTAGAAATTTACCACAAACGAGTTAATCAGAGAAGAGCAAACCATGATCAATTAAAGGGCAGCGTTGCAGCCTCCGCCCCTGATGCGCCTTCCCCTAAGAATGTGCGCCACCCCCGCGCATCTTCGTCGCTTCATTCTCCGTGATGGAATTGCTCCACGATCCCTTAGTCCAGGGGTAGGCAACCTTGGCCCCTTTATGACTCGTGGACTTCAACTCCCAGAATTCCTCAGCCAGCATGGAGGAACTATGGCCCCTTCATGACTTGTGGACTTCAACTCCCAGAATTCCTGAGCCAGCCTGGCTCAGCTTGGAAACCTCTCCCTGTCCCCTCAGCCTGGCTGGCTCAGGAATTCTGGGAGTTGAAGTCCACCAGTCATAAAAGAGCCAAGGTTGCCTACCCCCGCCTTACTGACGTCACCTCGGGAGACTCGGAAGTGACGCACACACCGCCCCCCAGAAGTCTCCGCCCTTCCTTTTCCCCGGCGGTAGCGGCCGTCTTCAGGTGAGCACGATGGCGCTGGGCTGGGCCTTCAGTTTCATCCGGGGTCGTGGGCGCCATCCGCTCACGAGCCCCGCCGAAACGGGCCCGAACGGACAGGGCAGGGCTCAAGATGGACGCCCGCGGCGGTATTTCCACGTTTTGGGAAGGGGGGAAATGGACGAAGGGAAACGGGGAGGGGGGAGGTAAATACTATGGAAAAAGAGCCCCGGATGTAAGGCGATGGAACAAACCATTCCGTTCAGTGACGGGGGGGGATTTCTGCGGATCATTTATTTTCTCCTACGGGGGGAAATTTTGCAGCAGCAGAAAGGCTGGGAGACAGGCAGAGTTTCTGCTTTCATTGCCCCAAAAGCAGCGGACGTGGTCGTTGGCATCCCCCGGGCGAAGGGAGGGCGCCGGGCTTCTCCACGTGTGGCTGAGTTGCAGCTCTCCAGTCTTGCTCTTTATGGACTTGGCTGTCTGGAGCTCCTGAAAATTGCAATTTAGGACGGGGGAATGCTGTAATTTTGTCATCCTTCTCCAATAGAAAAAAGGGCCAAAGTTGCATAAATGCAATCTGGAAGTTACAGGAGTCGTTGCTTTCATTGATTCTAGGACAGCATTGCTGGCTGTGGAATTCTGGGAGTTGAAGTCCACATGCCTTAAAATTGTCAAGTTTGGGAAACACTGTTCTAGGAAATTGAGGGTTGGGTGTTTCTCAATTTCTCCTGTGATGGTTTGTGGGGCTGAGGGGGTAATAATAATAACAATATAATAAAAGTTGGAAGGGGCCTTGGAGGTCATCTAGGTGCCATGGTCTTAATTGAAAAGAAGAAATTTCAAGGAGAAAAAATAAATAAATTTACTCTTTCATTGGAATTGGTACATTTTGCAGTACAGACCTCTCCAATATTGAACTGATTTCCTAAGTAGAAATAGGACTGGGTTGTGGCGGTGTAGAGCAGAGGGAGCATAAATGTTTTGGGCTGTAATGTAAATCACACCTTACGTTAAATCTGAGTTAATCCAATACAGATGTGGCCTTTGCATAACAGGCTGCAGAGGGTTAAACTATAGTGTAATAGATTGGGCCACAAAACATGCTAAGACAGTGTTTCTCAACCTTGACCATTTTAAGGCATGTGGACTTCAACTCCCAGAATTCCACAGCCAGCAATGCTGGCTGTGGAATTCTGGGAGTTGAAGTCCACATGCCTTAAAATGGTCAAGGTTGAGAAACACTGCGCTAAGACAATGCTGGGTTCCCCAATCAGTAAATCACCCAATCATAGTTTTTTAGCTTAACCGATCTTGGCTGATCTCAAAAGGTGAAATAGGAATGGACTTAATACTCAGATGAGAGGCTCCAAAGAAATATTAAGGCTGTTGAATTTTTTTTATTAAGAACCAAAGAAAAAACTTGAAACTGGCAAAAAAAACTTTCAAGAAAATTATATGAATGGATCCATCAAATCGCCAGAATCCAAGCTCAATTTTGCAGGTTTTTCCTAGTAGAATGTGCCAATTCAGCTGTGCTATAATTTTAATTATATTTTGTATTGGCTTGGCATTTCAAATAAGATCTGGAAAATAATAACTATTTAGCACTTCAGGGTAACATTTTAATCCATCGTATTAAAAATTCTGATTCCAGCATAAACAAATTGAGATATAAACAAGACCGAAATGTTACAGTTTTACAATTCTTTTATAAATCTTACCATTTTATAGTGTATGTGAGTGGTTAGGGGGAAAGGGATTGTGCAGGAGAGGGTGGGGTAAAACCCGAGGCTGCGATGATGACTATCTTAGGACACCTTTGGATATAAATAATGAAAATACTATGAATTCTGAGCAGCTTTTTTTCTAGCAGCCTAAGAAGGAAGGCCTCATTTACTATTTCAAGTCTGAAACACATTTTTTTTTCCTCCCAATTTTGCCTAGGTGAGCTTTGAAAATGGTCCGCTACTCACTCGACCCAGAGAACCCCACAAAATGTAAGTAACTTTCTCAAGAGTTTTATTTCGTAGATTTTGGTCACAGGACAAAAAAAGTTTTAATTTTTGCTTGTTTTCTTGTAGCATGCAAGTCCAGGGGTTCCAACCTTCGGGTCCATTTCAAGGTATGCAAATTGGGTCTTGCCTCTCAGTATGAGGGGTGGGTAGATGTGTTTGCAGGTAGTCCTCAACTTACAACAATTTGTTTAGTGGCTGCTCAAAATTACAGCGGCACCGAAAAAATTGACTTACAACCATTTTTCACACTGAAATGACCGTTGCAGCATCCCCACGTTCAAAATTTGAACGCTTAGCAACTGGCTTGTATTTATGACGGTTGCGGCCTCCCAGGATCATGCAATCATCTTTGCAACGTTCTAGCAAGCCTACTCAATGGAGAAGCTAGATTCACTAAAAACCATGTGACTAATTGAATACTGCAGTGATTCATTTACCGACTGTTGCAAGGAGGGTTGCAAAATGGGCCAATAAGTGTCTTGTTTAGCAACAGAAACATTGGACCTGATGGTTGTACGTTGAGGACTGCCTGTATTTTGATGGTACTTCATTGCATTAGGTCAGGGGTAGGCCACCTTGGCTCTTTTATGACTGGTGGACTTCAACTCCCAGAATTCCTGAGCCAGCCTGGCTCAGCTTGGAAACCTCTCCCTTTCCCCTCAGCCTGGCTGGCTCAGGAATTCTGGGAGTTGAAGTCCACCAGTCATATAAAAGAGCCAAGGTTGCCTACCCCTGCATTAGGTTCTGTTCCGTCTCGGGAGTAACAACAGCACTTATTTATTTATTTATTTATGAGACTTATATACCGCTTTAAGTGCAGGCACTCTCTAAGCGGTGTACACCAGTAAGCAATGTATATATCTATATTTACATTGCCCCCAACAATCTGGGTCCTCATTTTACCTACCCCGGAAGGATGGAAGGCTGAGTCAACCTTGAGCCGGTGAGATTTGAACCGCTGACCTGCTGAACACAGTCAGCTAAGTGGCCTGCAGTACTGCACTCTAACTGCTGCGCCACCTCGGCTCTTAGACTTACATACCGCTTCACACAGTGCTTTCCAACCCTCACTAAGCAGCTTACAGAGTCGGCATACCCAACAATCTGGGTCCTCGTTTTACCGACCACGGAAGGCTGAGTCAACCTTGAGCCGGTGAGAATCGAACTGCTGGCAGTCGGCAGTCAGCAGAATGAGCCTGCAGTACTGCACTCTAACCACTCTGCTATCACGGCTCTTAATAGTCAGTTTCTGATTCCATCTTCTGCCAGAAGGCGCCAGGCTCCCTGTCCCTGGAGACCCTCCCCTACCTAACTAGCAGCCCTGGTTTTTGTTCCCCGGAAACCCCAGGAGACGATTTTCCATTGTGGATACTCGGCTTCTGTATTTGGGAGGGGGCAAGGCTAGCACAGCAGTGGCTCTTCCGGGCTTTTCCCCTCTGCCATTGCTTTGGTTACTTGCACATTCCTCCTATCTTCCACGACTGTTGATTTGGTGGCAAAACAATTGGGGTGGCACTTAAGGTGCCGGCCTACAAACCAGGAGGTTGTGAGTTCTAGTTTCACCTTAGGCACGAATGCCGACTGGGTGGCTTTGGCTGAGTCCTTCTTTTCAGTTCAGCCCATCTCCACAGGGTGGTTGTTACAGGGAAAAAGAACGCATGCTTGCTGCCTCTTGAGTTATTTGTAAAGTAATAAAAGAGAGATAAAATTCTTAATTAAAAAAAACTATCTTAATATTACACTTCCTTTATTGGTTTTCCTGTGATTAGGCAGCCAGTTAATAATGATTCTTGGATTGCCTGTTTGAAGTTCTTGGGATCGACTAAAATGGAGAACGATCGTTTATTTGAGGAGCAGGGGGGAAGATGTATTGTAACTGCAGTGATGACCAACTTAGGACACCTTTGGATTTGTCATGAAAACACGTTGATATGTCTGAGCAGTTGCTTAACAAAATAATGTTGCACTTATTCTACAACATTATTTGGTGGCTTTGTTATAATCCATGTGGTTTTTTTGAAAAAAACAGCCATGACCCATAACCGATTTAAATAAAATTGAAATGGACCGCAGTGGGCATCTAGTCCATCCCTCTATGTAGCGCAGGATCCACTAGAATGTCTCTGACAGATCATTCCCCAGCTGCTTTTTGAAGAGCTAAAGCAAAGGCGAGCTCGCTGTTTCATGAGGCAGCCTGTTCCCCTGGCTGAGAGCTGGCAGTCAGAAAGTCCCTCCTGATACCTACCTTGAACCCTCTTCCTTGCTTTCAATTCAGTGAAGCAGTAATGAGTAGGTCTACTCCAGTGATGGCGAAGCTTTTAGAGACCGAGTGCCCAAACTGCAACCCAAAACCCGCTTATGCATTGTCGGGTGCCGGGTGGGTGTGGCCCATTGGCTGGGCGTGGCCCATTGGGTGGGCGTGGCTGCAGTGGTAACGGCAGACTGGGTGGGACTAAAAAGTTCAATCAATCAATTCCAACTTTGCAAGATCTCCCCCCCCCCGAGAAGTTGAAATTGACTGATTGATTGAACCTTTTTTTTTTTTGCACACGGCAGCGGAGGCCTAAAGCGAAAAGGTTTTATAAAACCCAGCTGAAGGCCTAGGACTGGGGCGACGGCGTGCGTGCCCACAGAGAGGGCTCTGAGTGCTGCCTCTGGCACCCCTGCCATGGGTTCGCCACCACTGGTCTACACCCTTTTTAGTTTTACTAAATAAAGATGGCCGCCCAACTCACAGATAGGTGACTCCGGGCAGCTTACAAAAGGGGTCTCCAGCCCTTGGGCCACCCAAGCGGCAGACGAGCGCTCCTGCCGTTCCCGTTGCACAGGCACACTTGCGCACAAAGCTCCCTTTGCCTGAACAGCAGGCCGGGCCACCCGCCGCTTGCACAAATGGCATTGCCTGTTCTTGCACGCACCCCTACTGTTTGCACAAATTTGTCCTCCTCTCCTGATGGTCCAAGCCGGAAAGATTGGGGATCGCTGGCTCGCAGGTTAAAACCCCCTCACGATGTCAGCAACAACCCAATCAAGCCCTTGAAGAGCTCCCTTTGGGGTTGCCAGGCCTGCTAACAAAAGCCTGTTTTTAGGGCCTTTTAGAAGAGCCTTGGAAAGGGTGGAGGCCCCCTGTACCTCCACAAGAAGGATATTCCGTAGAGGAGGGGCCACCACCGAGTAGGTCCTTTTCCGTGGTCTACCAGGTGTACGTTCCTAATCGACGGGACGCGTAAAAGACCCTCCTGCCTTCCCATCCTGGTGGGCTGGGTTGATGTAGCAAGGGAGAGGGGATCCTTCCTTCAAGTAGCCTGGCCCCGAGCCATGTGGGGCCTTAGAAGTGATAACCAGCACCTTGAATGGTGCCTTCACCTGTCCTGTCTTCTCTAGAACACACGTGAGACGGCCCAAGCCATCAAGGGGATGCACATCCGGAAGGCCACCAAGTACTTGAAGGACGTGACTCTGAAGAAGCAGTGCGTTCCCTTCCGGCGTTACAATGGGGGTGTTGGCAGATGTGCACAGGTACGGCTCTGGAAATCGTTGGGCGTGTGTTTGTGCAGCCCTGCGTGAACAATAGCAATTTCAGGAGGAATTCTTAAAAGAGCAATTATTTTAAATGAGGATATTGCTAAATGACAATTACTGGTATCTTGCTTAGAAGTGGAAGCTTTAATGTGTTCACAAAGGTGCTTGATGTAGGAAAATGGAGGGCATTTAGTATTTTGGGTTTCCCAACCTTGGCGACTTTTAAGACACGAGAACTTCAATTATGCTGGCTGTGGGGGATTCTGCAAGTTGAAGTCCCCGCTAAGGTTGGGAAACCGTAGTGCATGTGGTAAAACCACCTCTGAGCTGCATTGTCCTTTTGTTTTTGTGGACTTTCATGGTTTATAGCTGGTTCCTGAGCTGGAAAGATAAGGGCGGACGTATCATTTGGACTATATATAAAACCTGGGTAAAATTTAAGTAGATTCTCGAGTTGTTTGGATGCAATGAACTTAAAATCTTCTCTGGGCTCCCTTACACGTTTTTAGGGTTGCTGTGATGACTTTCTTAGGACACCTTTGGATTGACTGTGAAAATAAGATTAATTCTGAGCAACCTGTAAAAGCGGGAAGCTTAAGAAACCTCCTTATTGAAAAGAAAACTGACGCCAAGTTCCTCCCCTTGCAGGCCAAGCAGTGGGGGTGGACCCAGGGCCGTTGGCCGAAAAAGAGTGCCGAGTTTCTGCTGCACATGCTCAAGAATGCTGAGAGCAACGCTGAGCTGAAGGTAAGGTTGAATGCCAGGGGCTGGTGCTGGTTTTCGCTAACTATATTGGGACAGGTGGGGTTTGCTGTCTGGTTAAAGCAAAAGTGTTGCAAATTGTTTTAAAGAGAGCTTTCCAAAATGTTTTTCCCTCCCCCAGGGTCTGGATGTTGATTCGCTAGTCATTGAGCACATCCAGGTCAACAAAGCCCCCAAAATGCGCAGGCGCACTTACCGAGCTCACGGGCGCATCAATCCGTACATGAGTTCTCCCTGCCACATTGAGATGATCCTCACAGAAAAGGAGCAGATTGTCCCTAAGCCAGAAGAAGAAGTTGCTCAAAAGAAGAAGGTAAGACCCACACACACACTACCCCCCCTCCCCCATTCGATTGAGAGCCATCCAGAGTTTCTTTACAAGACAGACAGCTGTATAAATCTTTTAAAGGAATAAACGAACCTTTTCTTAGCATGTGTGAAAACAAAAGGTCACTCTGCTCTACTCAGTAGTTAAAGCCTGTTTAAATACATTATTTTTTTAGGTATGTTGACTCGGGTGAAGCTATTAAAATAATTGATTGTTCATGCCTTTGCAACTGCAGATATTTATTTTTATTTTACCTTTATTTTTATAAGTAATTCAAGGTGGCAGCCATACCTCGTGTTCCTCCTTTCTCCTAACTTCACCATTACCACCACCCTGTGAGGTGGGCTGGGCTGAGATTGACTGGCCCAAAGACACCCAGCTAACTTTCATGCCTAAGATGGGACTCAAATTCAGACTCTTAGTATTTTTCATAGTCAACTAAATGTTTCCGTGTATAAAGTGCAATGCAATTAGATTGGTGGTCCCAACAGCCTCCAGCAGTGTTTCCCAATTATAGCCATTTTAAGACATGGTGAACTTCAACTCCCAGAATGCCCCAGTCCCAAGTGCTGGCTGGGGTATTTTGAGAGTTGAAGTCCGCACTTTAAAATGGGTAAGATTTGGAAACACTGACCTAAAAGTTCACAAAGATAGTGAGTGTATGAAGTCTTAATAGAAATTTAAAAATCTCTAATTTCATAAATTAACATCAAAAGAGAATCTTAAATGTTCCATTTTTTAAATTCTCCAGCATGCTCGGGGTATATGCCTTATTTTAGGAATTCAGCTTGTAACAAGAATCAATGGCCGGGGAATCCTCCTTTGCATATAAATGCATTAACTATCCTGATTTGTGTATGTTCTATGATTTCCATAAAAAGCCAACTTGGATTGGTTGCCCTGCATGCTTGCTTGTTCATTGTAAGCTAGCAATGTGAAGAATTCTAGCTTAATGTGTAAGGGCATTATGGGGCTCATTAGTGGCTTATTGTAATCTGCAAACGTATATGATTGTAGCAAATTGGTACTGATTTGTTTCATTGTCTTTTTTTTTTCAGATATCCCAAAAGAAATTGAAGAAGCAGAAACTAATGGCTCGGGAATAAACATTGATGTAACTTACAAATAAATCCCTAGTTCATTTTAACACACATTTGCTCTTCATTATAAATTTATGCCATGGTCTTTAGCTTTCTGTGCAATACCTTTTTCGACAAGATCATACTTCACAGATTTCAAACACACTTTTAATTGAGCTTATTTTAAATACTGACATAGAAAAACGTAACATGGTTTTTAAAATATGCCGCACATTTAGAAAACATAAATGATGGCTAGCTATACTCACTAATTACACACTAGTTGTAATCCCAAAGGCTGATAAACATGGTATGTGTAAGGCCATTGATGGATAGATTGCTTTCTAGAGCTATTGAATCTGGAATGCAATCATTCAGATATAGACAAAAATACTCTTGGTTGTCTTTTAATGGACAGCTACCTCTGGCATCCCAGATCCCTGAACTATAAATGTTTCTCCCATGTGGAACTTGGTACAAATCAGTTTTTTTCAAAGGCTGCCTGGAGCAGTGGTTCTCAACTTTTTTAATGCCACAACCCCCAACCGGTCATAAGTCGAGGACTACTCAACTGGTGCAGCACCGTTTGCAGAATGGGACTTTTGGAGGGCTCAGCAGGGCAGAGACAGCCTGGACAATTCCTATTGGCTTTTGAAAGCCAATAGAATTAGACTCTATTCAAGAGAGTCTATTCTATTGGCTTTCAAAAGCCAATAGAATAAAAGGGAGTAGCACAGCTAAGGAAAAGGGGGAAAAAATGGCGGACTGCGTTGTTTGGCGACCCCCGTGAAATGGTCGTTCGACCCCAAATGGGGTCCCGACCCACAGGTGGAGAACCACTGACCTAGAGGGTTCTGAGAGTGGAAGTCCATACATCTTAAATTTGCCAAGAACTCTGGTCTAAATGAAATGGGACTACAGGGATGTTATTGAAGCTTTGCTCTAACGTTTAATCGAACCGCTATAGATAACTCAATAGCTATAAATGCTGCAGCTAGCTATGGTAACTAATGTGCAGACTCTAAAGGAGAGATCCAATCTTCCAAATATAATTTTCTTAATGGGAGCCTAAAAATCCTGCTTACATTCTGTCATAAAAAAAATTGAATGCACCTCTAAACGTTGTAAGTAGTAATTCCAGAGCTGGATATTTTAACAAGTGTCGGCAGTGATCGGGTGCCCAGACAATTGGTTCTTTTTAATCCAGAGACTATACACCAGAAAAGGCGATTTTAAGCTATATTATTGGCTCAAGTAGAATTAAAAGCATAAGATAAAAAGCAAACACACCAAGCAAGGTGACCCCCATATCTGTTGCAAGTTGTCAGGAGCTCCTTAAATATATTGCAAGATCTGGCAGGTTCCACTACTCAGTACTTAGGTTCTGTACAGAAGCTCAACAACTAGAGCCCCCCCAACATCTTTTTTTATTAAAACCTGGCACCGTGACATCATGGCCTTGTTATAATTGGGAGACTGCAAGACCCAAGTTTGAGTGGTACATGACTCAAAAACCTTGAGACCGCTTAAACATTTGCAGGTATATGAAGATTCACCATCAACACCACCAAGCAAGAATAAAAAATAAGCCGCGTAGCTCAGAAGGAGCTCTATATTTCTAGACTTTCCTTAATATGAAGGAGAAATCAAAATACGTCACTCCACTCAAAATAACGATCTGCCACATTGCCACTACATTCTACCCGACACATTTTAACTTCTCTTCATGTTTTGTATGTTTGCAAATAAATTGTATATTTACATGCAATCAATTAACATGCAAAGTCTGCATCAATATAGCCATTAGGAAAATAATTATTGGCTGCTTTGCCAAATTTAAAATACTGGTCATAATTAGTGATGATAGATAGATAGATAGATAGATAGATAGATAGATAGATAGATAGATAGATAGATAGATAGATAGATAGATAATGTATTATATAAGATAAAAATACAAAACAAACTAAAAAGCTAAGATGGAGACAGGTGAAAAAGAAAGAGTAATGACTTCCAACTTTTTTCACTGCAGTAGAATATTAAAAAAAATACAATCTCAACCTTTTACTTTACTTTTCCAAACTCCTTGTGTGTCCAATCACACTTGCCCAATAAATTATTCTATTCTATTCTGCTCGGCTCTATTTCAAGCCATTTCTATAGCAACAAAATTCTAATTATTAAAACCTAAAAGCAAAGTTTCATTTTTTTCAGTTTTGACAAAAAGTCCAAGTAGAAAGAAAGCTAGATAGATTCTTCTCTTTAATTAAAACATTTAATTTTCCATCTCGGCCGCCAACTCCATCCCCATCCATTCTTCAACGTGGGCATTAGTGTGTCTTTCTATCTTTGTGCATACAAGAGTCTCGCTGCTATCAACTTCGGTAGTAACAAAAGTCCCAAATTTTCTTTCAAGCCCTTTATCCATTAAACTTATGTAGAAAACTTGGGGTTTCAGCTTTATATTTACTTTAAGGTCTTGTTAATTAGTATAAAAATGTAATTTCTTTGCTTGATCACAAGTCCACCAGAGATGACAAAAAGCACCCTCTTTACAGCTGCATTTCCAGCATACCTCTGAAACTCCTTTATAGATCTTTGACACACACAAACTAGCAGTTTAAGAAAAACTGAGACACACAGACGTGACCTTTAGTTTAAGACACACACACAAATGTGTCCTTTAGTAGTTTAAAAACTCTGAGACACAACACACACACACACACACATCCTTTAGTTTAAGACAGACATACACAGCCTTTTAGTAGTTTAAGGAAAACTGTGAGACACACACACACACAAACGTGTCCTTTAGCAATTTAAGAAAAACTGAGACACAGACGTGTCCTTTAGTTTAAGACACACACACAAATGTGTCCTTTAGTAGTTTAAAAACTGTGAGACACAACACAGACAGACACACACATGTCCTTTAGTTTAAGACACACAGACAGCCCTTTAGTAGTTTAAGAAAAACTGAGACACACACACACACACACACACACGTGTCCTTTAGTTTAAGGCACACACACAAATGTGTCCTTTAGTAGTTTAAGAAAAACTATGACACAAAGACACACACACACACACAGCCCTTTAGTAGTTTAAGGAAAACTGAGACACACACACACACACACACAGAGCCCTTTAGGAGGACTGGCTGTAAGGAAGAGCGGCGGGAGACCCAGAAACACGCGTCCTCCCCTCCGCGTTCACACGTGCAGCCCGGCACCCGCCTCGCCCCGCAGCCGCGTCAGGGCGGAGCCTCCGGCCCGCGTCACGCGCCGCCCCCCTCTCCCATTGGCGGTCGCCTAGTGACGTCTGTTTTCCGCCTCTCCCGGAAGTGAAGCCGCCTCCCTCCTTCTCCTCCCGCCGGGAAACGCCGGGGCTCCGCGCAGGTGAGTCAGACGCCGCCCCCCCCGGACCCCCCCCCTTCCCACGGGGGAGGGCAGGCGCCCCCCCTCCTTCCCGGCGCCTTCTGGCTCGTTCCGCTCCCCCCTCCCCCCCCAGGCAGGCCCCCGGAAAGGCCCCCCCCTTCGCATAGTCTGATCTTTTTTCTAACTGTCGCTTTAAACGTGTGGGGGAGGGGCAGGTTTCCCTTTAAGTCACAGGTCGCCTTCGACCCCTGAATGACCGCCCCTCCCCCAATAAGGAAACTCAGCCCTCTGGCATCCCCCCCCCCTCAATTACCGGGATCTGTCTGTTTATCTCTATCTCTTTATCTCCTCTCCCTCTCTCTCTCTCTCTTTATCTATCTATCTCTCTCTCTATCCATCCTATCTATCATCTATCTCTATCATCTATCTATCTATCCATCCATCCTATCTATCAATCATCTATCTATTTATCTATCCATCCATCCATCTATCTATCTATCTCCCTCTATCTATCCAACTATCTATCTATCTGTCTGTCTGTCTATCTATCTATCTATCTATGCAACCATCCATCTATCTATCTATCATCTATCTGTCTATCATGTCTATCTATCTATCATCTATCCATCCATCCATCCAACCATCTATCTATCTATCTATCATCTATATCTATCCATCTATCTATCTCTATACCTCTCTCTTTACCTCTCTCTCCATCTATTTGTCTCTCTTTATCTCTCTATTTCATCTCTCTATTCATCTATTTATCTCTCTTTATCTCTTTTTATCTCTCTCTATTTATCTATCTTCCCTCTATTTATATTTATCTCTATCTCTCTCTTTATCTCTCTGTTCATCTATTTATTTCTCTATTTATCTCTCTCTACTTATCTCTCTCTCTTCATCTATTTATCTCTCTCTATCTCCCCCCTCTCTATTTATCTATTTCTCTCTCTCTTTATCCCTCTATTTATCTATTTATCTCTATCTCTATCTCTACTTATCTCTATCTCCCCCTCTATCTATTTATTTCTATCTCTTTTTATCTATCTCTATTTCTCTCTGTCTCCATCTACTTATCTCTCTTTATCTCTCTCTTTATCTCTGTCTATGGCTTTTCATTTAATAATATATTAATTTGTGTTCATTAACAGTTCATTAAAGAACCATGTCAGTAATAATTACTGATTATAAGACTAAGAGAGAAAAAAGGCTGCTGTGGCAATGTCACCCACTCACTCCTTGTGTTTGGAGAAGAGCCCCACCTGCTGACCCCCTCATCTTAAAGCTGCCAAGTCCGATGAGCTCTCGGATGGCTTTATCCCCCTGGTCATTGGGGGAGGGGGCTAATGGCACTAAACGTTAAGCCCAGTGAAAACATTGGCATGACCATAGCGTTTTATTGACAGTGGTATGGGAGTAATTTTCCTATTATCTTCCTCCAAGCAGTATTGACTATTTCCTAGTTCCGCCTACAGCCCAGGACTTTCCGGGTGGTCTCCCATCCAAGGATTAAGCCAGCCAGATCCTGGTTAGCTTTTTTAAAAAAAAAAAAACTGGCAAGGGTAGAGAATTGTCATTCACTATGATGCTAGTATATGCTTGATTTATTTCATGATTCCCTCCCCCAATACACAGAACAGGAACCCCCTGTGAGACAAGCTGAGTGGAGAGAGAGTGACTCCCTAGCATGGCAAATGATGTGTGGGTGGACTGGGTCTCCCAGGTTCCAGTCCCACATTTTAGTCACTTGGCCATGCTGACAACATAGTCATAAAATACAACATAAATAAGTGTTGGGTTGATACTTAACACAGGAGTTATAATGCATCAGAAGGAGAATATTTGATTTGTACTGAAGGATTAATGGTATGCAATGATTGTCAGATTTTGAATTCTTTTTTTGAAGACTTTTTTGCAGCTGGTTGTTTGCAATTTTTTAATGATAAAATTTCCAGACCCATTTTCTTTGCTTTACAGTGATGCATTTATTATACATTTTCCTTTTATTTAGCCTGATATAATTAATATTTTAAAATCCATGGAGTAACTGATGCTTCTAACTGATTACTTCAGGTTTGACAGAGTTAACTAATTAAAATTGCAGTCCTCTTTTCAGTAGCTGGTACACAACTCAGCTGTAGATAAACCACATAGGAAACATGAATACAAGCAAGCTGTAATTAACTGAATGCCTTGTCTCAGTGCAGCAAACGGCCGTTGTTGTTTTCATCAAAATGCAAGTAAAACTGGAGCGCTGCAACTCTCTGTAATTGTCTTAGCTTTTAAGAACGAAAAGAGTATAATTGCATTGAAACGTATGAAAAGCAAAACATTTGAACTAGTTCTAAAACCCCGAAATGGAAGAAAAAACTGTCTGTTGCCATTTATAATAAAAATAGCAATTGTTTTCCTTGGAGAGAAGGGACAGGGTTTTTTTTTTTAAAGAGTCCGGTCACTACCATCCCTTTATAAAGTTTTGATTGGCAGGCAAACAGCTTCGTGGAATAAACTTTAACTAATCAAAAATAAGTCATTGGCTGTCAGAATATCGCTCTGAAATCTCTAGTCCAGATTTAATCATTTGATACTAGACCGATAGGCAGCCAATGGCCCAGGGTGTGTTTGTATGTACATGAAAAGCCAACAAGGTAGCCATAACCACATAAGTGAAGCCCTGCACCTTTTTACAAGAACTGCATAAAAAGCAAGCAAAAAAAAGAAAAAAATCACCTGATCACTTCCCCGTGGATCCCTCTGCCTAAATGCCTCAAACAGCATTCACAATAATTCCATTAAGATTTAGATTTCAATAAAAAAAAAAAAAAAGATTTAGAGCAGGAGTTTTCAAACTTGGCCCTTTTGTGACTTGTGGACTACAACTCCCAGATGGTGATGGTGATGATGATAATAATATAACAACAACAACAAAACAGCAGCAACAACAAATAATAATAATAATAGTTGTTGTTGGAAGGGACCTTGGAGGTCATCTAGTCCAGGGATAGGCAATCTTGGCTCTTTTATGACTGGTGGACTTCAGCTCCCAGAATTCCTGAGCCAGCTACGCTGAGGGGGAAAGGGAGAGGTTTCCAAGCTGAGCCAGGCTGGCTCAGGAATTCTGGGAGTTGAAGTCCATCAGTCATAAAAGAGCCAAGGTTGCCTACCCCTGCCCTACACCATTACAGACAAATGGCTGTCCAGTCTCTTCTTAAAAACTTCCAGTGTTGGAGCATTCACAGCTTCTGGAGGCAGGTAGTTCCACTGGCTAATTGTTCTCATTCTCGGGAAGTTTCTCCTTAGTTCCAGGTTGCTTCTCTCCTTGGTTAGTTTCCATCCGTTGCTTCTTGTCCTGCCTTCGGGTGCTTTGGAGAATAGCTTGACTTCCTCTTCTTTGGGGCAGCCCCTGAGATACTGGAAGACAGCCATCTTGTCCCCCCTCGTCCTTCTCTTCATTAAAGCAGACATACCCAATTCCAGCAACTGTTCTTGATATGTTTTAGCCTCCAGTCCCCTGATCATCTTTGTTGCTCTTCTCTGCACCCTTTCTAGAGTCTCAGCATCTTTTTTACATCCTGGTGATCCACTTGTTGTATTTCTTCCTCCAGCCTCTCTTTAAAGCCCACTGTAGAGAGCCATGGTATGCATTCCTTGCATCGTGATCCCAATCCTGCTCTGGGTCTACAAGAGGTTCCTGGAGCCGTATCTCTACCCCTTCATCTCTCCTTTGATCAAACGCCTTTGGCCCAAGAAAGCCGTGCAGGGACCGGCCAAGCCGGAGCAAAGGACCAGCTCTGAGGAGGATTCCCTGACGCAGGATCCCTTCGGCGATCAGCCGGAACTTTATGAAGTAAGCATTACCCTGGCAAAACGTCTGTGTGTGTGTGTGTGTGTGTGTGTGTGTGTTTTGAGGAACCCCATTAGAAATGGATAAGAATAAAATAGAATAGAAAAGTTATATCTGACATGGTCAAATGACCATATCAAATACATGAAACTAATGCAGATAGTCCTCCACTTAGGGCCAAGGCTGAGCCCAAAATTTCCACTGCTAAGCGAGGCGATTGTTTTAAGCGAGTTGCACCTTATTTTACAACCCTTTTTTCCCACAGTTGTTAAGTGAATCATGCAGTCGTTAAGCGAATCTGTCTTCCCCCATTGGCTTGGCTTATTGGAAGCTGGCTGGGAAGATTGCAGATGGGGATCCCGTGACCCCAGGGCAGCGCAGCTGTCGTAGGCACCTGCCAGTTGCCGAGCACTCGAATTTTGATCACGTGACCATGGGGAGGCTGCAGCGGTTGTGAGTGCGAAAACTGGTCACGAGTCTCTTTTTTCAGCACTGTTGTCATTTTGAACGGTCACTAAGCAAACGGCTGTAAATGAAGGACTATCTGCAAATAATATCGACAGACACAAGGAAAACAATAGGATCACAAAATGGACGGGCGATTCATACCGGTTTGCTAATTGCAATCAGAATCCTCATTGCAAACAGGCTTTCTTAATGCTGTAATTCTAACAGAGCAGTCTCTTCGTTTTTCATTCCCCGCACGAGCCGTGCCCTCCTTGGAGTATCCTGGAACATACCTAAGGCAGTGGTTCTCAACCTTTTTAATGCCGCGACCCCCAACCGGTTGTAAGTCGAGGACTACCCAACTGGTGCAGCACCGTTGGCAGAATGGGACTTTTGGCGGGCTCAGCAGGGCAGATGCAGCCTGGACAATTCCTATTGGCTTTCGAAAGCCAATAGAATAAAAGGGAGTAGCACAGCTAAGGAAAAGGGGGAAAAATGGTGGACTGCGTTGTTTGGCGACCCCCGTGAAATGGTCGTTCAACCCCAAATGGGGTCCCGACCCACAGGTTGAGAACCACTGACTTAAGGAAAGGAAGGTACTCATTTTGAATTTTGCTCTGGGATGAATTTTAAGCTGGAAGGCTTGGCGGTGTCCTCATTCTCTACCTGTAGCCTTTCCTCTCCTGTTCTCATCCTACGTATGTATATTTACCAATGAATATTCATAACGGAATGGAGACGGCCTGCAAGTCAAGGTAACAAGAACGCTGCAAAGAATTGGAAGAATCTTGGCTTTGCAGGAGTTGAAGCCTTGTACAAGCTTGAATGTGTCCTATTTAAAATGCTTGTGCAAAAGTGAATATCATTGTGCTTTAGGTTGAGGGTTAGCAACATGGGGCCTCTGGGTGCCAGGATGTCTGGCTGCGCCTAAACTGTGCCGTCTCCAAAATAATACTATTAATAATTAACCACCCTCATCAATATCATTAACAATTAATTATTAAATAGGAGTTAATAGTTAATAGTCCATGGTTAAATAGTCCATGGACTGAGCCACTGTTAAATTTTCTTTGTTGTCACATATAAACCACATTCTCCCCCCCCCCCATTTTTTAAATAGATTCGGTTTTAGGTTTCAGAGGAGCAAACAGAGATTTTTTTAGCCAGCTTCACCCACCAGATAAGCTGGAAAAGTATCCCACTCTGCTCAGGTGGCATCACCGGGCATGCCTGGCATGGTCCAAAAACCCTTCCCCACCCCTTCGCCTCCAGATGCAGTCTTTGCCCGCAAGGATGCCCACCTGCCCTGGTTTCAGCAGACTTCCAGTGAGGGGCATACGTGGCTGTAGGTCAAGGGGCTTAAGGGTATTACAGGCAGTCCTTGACCTTAATGGAGCCTGGAATTTCTTTGTAAGTCACGATGGTGATATGTCTAGGCCAGGGGTAGGCAACCTTGGCTCTTTCATGACTGGTGGACTTCAACTCCCAGAATTCCTGAGCCAGCATGGGGAATTATGGCCCTTTTATGACTGGTGGACTTCAACTCCCAGAATTCCTGAGCCAGCGTGAGGGAACTATGACCCTTTTATGACTGGTGGACTTCAACTCCCAGAATTCCTGAGCCAGCATGGGGAATTATGGCCCTTTTATGACTGGTGGACTTCGACTCCCAGAATTCCTGAGCCAGCATGGCTCAGCTTGGAAACCTCCCTGTCCCCTCAGCCTGGCTGGCTCAGGAATTCTGGGAGTTGAAGTCCACGAGTCATAAAAGAGCCAAGGTGGCCTACCCCTGGTCTAGGCACCCACGTGACTGATCGGATTTTATAATCTTTTTTGGTGTCGGTTTTTAAGAGAATGCTGTGACCGTACAGCAAATGCAGCAGTTGTTAAGCAAACTTTGGTCCTTAAGCAAGTCAAGGCATTCCCACAGGTGTCTTTTGCTGGCAAAAGACATTATAAATCACATCGTGTAACCATGGAACACTACAACTGACCTCAAAGGTTAGGCAGTTGCCAAGAGCCTGAAATGTGGTCATGCGGTTGTGGGTTGTGGGTTTGCCACCATTGGAACTGGTTCATAAGTACCTTTTGAAGGGGTCTGTCATAACTTGGAACAGTCATTAAGCAACCGGACATTAAGAGAGGACCTGTAAATAAGCACCATGCAATTAAGAAAAAGTTTTGACTCTATAATCAATGATGTATCCAACTCGCCTCCCTTCTATCCATAAGGCTGTCTTGAGCACGATCTAAAATGGGGGTCCCCAACCCCTCCAGGCTGTGAACCAGTACCGGTCCGTGGTCACACAGCTGGAAGTGAGCAGTGGGCGAGTGAAATTGCATATGCACAGGAACTAGGTTGCACGCTGCTCCTCCCCTCTCCATCCGTGGAAAAATTGTCTTTAATGAAACCCGTCCCTGGTGCCAAAAAGGTTGGGGACAGCTGGTCTAAAAGGAACTTGATCTTTCTAGGACAGAGGTAGGCAACCTTGGCTCTTTTACGACTCGTGGACTTCAACTCCCAGAATTCCTGAGCCAGCATAGCTGGCTCAGGAATTCTGGGAGTTGAAGTCCACGAGTCGTAAAAGAGCCAAGGTTAATAAAAACATCTTAGGATCATCTAGTCACCAGTCTTATTTTTTCTGTTTCAGAACTGATGGAATGCATGTGCATTTTTTTTAAAAAAAAGTCTTTTTCCCCCCTCCCCCCCTGTCTTTCAGACCAAAAGCAATGGCATAGCAAATGGATTTCCTGGAAGTGGGCCCAAAGAAGATTCCAATAAAAAGACGGATTAGTTATGCTTCCGTTGTGGGGTCAAGGCTGTTATTAAGAAATGAACTCACCGTGTTGTCCCCACATGGATATTTTATTGATTGCACATTTATCTGAACGGAAATTTGTAATATGTATAGACACCGGGGAGTCTTGGAATAATTCTAGCTGTGTCCTTGAAAATAGTTTTAATATATTGTCCTGCTGTTGTTAAAATTGGGGGTGGCTGGAACCCCAATGCGCAGTGCAATTGGAGAGTGTTAACAATGTTAGTGTCCATATTTTATTAAAGCTATAACTCTCAATTTTGCTACTTGTTTCAAAGAAATTCCTGAAATCCTTCATTGATGATGACCCATAGGTTGGTTTTTTCAAGCAAAAGTTCATGCCCACAGTAGCTAAAAAAAAAAGCAGCATTGTAAATATTTGAATACTAATGGTGAAAATATTGATAGCTACTAATTTGCTGTTTCTAAATTAGCATCTGCAGAGCCGCCCTATTGCCGATTCCTCACAATGATATAGAACGAGTAGGCAACCTTGGCTCTTTTATGACTGGTGGACTTCAACTCCCAGAATTCCTGAGCCAGCTATGCTGAGGAGAAAGGGAGAGGCTTCCAAGCTGAACCATGCTGAACTCAGGAATTCTGGGAGTTGAAGTCCATGTGTCATAAAAGGGCCAGGATTGGCTACCCTTGGGATAGAAAAACTTTTAAAAAGCAGATATTATATGGAGGAAACAATACCAATTCAATGCCACAAAGGTGAAATGTCCTTTTTTGATGTTTTTGAGCTTCTAAAGGTGAAACAAAGCTAAAGCTGATAAACACAACTCTTTATGCAAATTCCTGTATTTTGGTTGATCATGTCTACCTCCCTAATTAGAATAACACCCAAGGCCACCATAGCAAATAAACTTTACTGGTTATTGTTGTAACTATACTATTTTATCTGCAATGTAGATTTTCAGTTGGTGCATTCTAAAATCCCTGTGTGTTTTTCCTAAAGGAATAGGGAAGTTGTATCTCCCATGTGAAGTAAAAATTACACCTTACAAATATGCCCAGGACTCCATTTCGATTTAAGGCATTTTTACAGAGAACAGGTGGGTGATTGGGAAAAGCTCAGTGGGGATAAGAGAGTTTATTATTTTTCTGAGAGATCCATTTTAGTGAATAAGGAGACTACAACCCTTTGCCTAGGAAAAATGCAAATTTCACTGATTTAGAATTTGAATAAAGTGTGAAAGCAATATATGTATTATGTGCTGAGTCCAAATTCTCTCCTCCCCCCCCTTTTTTGCATACCAAAATTAAATATTCAGTTTAGGTTATAAACACACCAGTTAAGGGGAGCTTGTTGTCATTTTGTACTGTTGTGCCAATAATGGCATACATCTCTAACCCAGGGGTCTTCAAACTGGGCCCTTTTATGATTGGTGGACTTCAACTCCCAGAATTCTGGGAGTTGAAGTCCACCAGTCATAAAAGGGCCAAGTTTGAAGGCCCCTGTCTTTGAATCCAAGCCTGCAGTTTCATCAAAATGGCCGACTGAGGAATTCTGGGAGTTGAAGTCCACCGGTCATAAAAGGGCCAAGTTTGAAGACCCCCTGCTCTAACCCATGCTGGCTGGGGAATTCTGGGAGTTGAAGTCCATACGTCTTAAAGTTGCCAAAATGGAGAAGCCTTGTCCTGGCCCTCTGCTGAGTAATGCAAAATAGCTGTCTTGGCTGCAGATATAATGGGCCTTTGAGGAGCTGGGCAAGCCGGCTGGGAGGTGAGTTAAGACATGGCAGAGCTCAAATTTGTACCACATACGCAGTCCTCAACTTACAACCATTCATTTAATGACCATTCAAAAATATAAATCACTGGAAAAAAGCCCAGTCCTTGCATTTAACCATTGTCACAGCATCCCCACAGTCACATGGCCAAAATTTCAGGCACAGGGCAGCCAGCATATATTTAGGTCCTTTGACTCTGGGAGAGCAGCTTCAGCCTGATCCCACTGGGCTGTCTACGGCAGGGGTCTGCCACCTTGACAACTTGAAGACTTGTGGACTTCAGCTCCCAGAATTCCTCAGCCAGCTATGCTGGCTGAGGAATTCTGGGAGCTGAAGTCCACAAGTCTTCAAGTTGTCATGGTGGCAGACCCCTGGTCGACGGGGATTCTCCGTCACCCAGGTGATGGTTGCCCCAAAGGTGCTTTTTCAAAAGGCAGCCGGATTTTCTTGGTTTTTTTCCCTTGAAAACATTTCGCTTCTCGTCCAAGAACTCAAGAAGCTTCTCGGATGAGAAGCGAAACATTTTCAAGGAAAAAACCCCCAAAGAAAGTCCGGTTGCCTTTTGAAAAGCACCTTGGGGGACCCCACAGGTGGTTACATTCTGTGTGGTGTTCGTTTGCAGGCAAATCACTTGGGGGTCGCCTCAGCTTGCCCCTCTGTGAAATGGGCTTCACTTGGGATGTGTTTCAAAATGTCCTGAAGGCAGGACAAGAAGCAATGGATGGAAACTCACCAAGGAGAGAAGCAACCTAGAACTAAGGAGAAACTTCCTGACAGTGAGAACAATTAACCAGCGGAACAACCTGCCTCCAGAAGCGGTGAATACTCCAATAAGAAGAGATTGGACAAAAATTGGTCCAAAATGGTATAGGGTTTCCTGCCTGAGCAGGGGGTTGGACTAGGTGACCTCCAAAGTCCCTTCCATCATCATTATTATTATTATTCTGGATCATCGCACAGTCAGCCAGATGTTCAGACTGGATTTGGTACTTTGTCTACCTATGGAGTATTATTATGAATCATCGCACAGTCAGCCAGATGTTCAGACTGGATTTGGCATTTTGTCTACCTATCGAGTCCTTACCCAGGACCTGGGATAGGCAGATGTGGATGTTTGATGGTATTACAGGTATCCTCGCAGGATGGAAGCAGTTCCTAGTAAGGGCGTCTTTTGCAATTGACTAATAGCGAATTTGTCAATGCCAATGGTGTTCAAGTGGTGCTCCAGTTGTTTTGGGATTGCACCCAAGGAGCCTATGACTATTGGTACTACCCTTGCTTGCTTTTGCCACAGTCTTTCTATTTCTATTTGAAGGTCTTTGTATTTTGTGATCTTCTCCAGTTCTTTCTCGTCTATTCCGCTGTCTCCAGGCACTGTTGTTGTTATTGTTATTATCTGAGGGTGCGTTGGGAAAACTAGGCCGCCCGCCGTCTCTCCGGGGCACACCACCAGGGGGCGCAGAAGGGTTAAAACAGGCAGCTTCAGCTCTGCAGGGAGAGAGGCAAACCGCTCCAACTCCCGCCTGCGTACTCGGAGCTCACGAGGACTTCATTTCCCGACACGCAGGCTCGGTCCCACATGCCTGGGCAGGGCCTTCGAGCACGTGATCTCCGCTGACTCCTCCCCCCTCCTCCTTTCCCCGCCCAGAAGGGAAAAGTGGCGACGACGTGAAAAGATGGAGATCGCCGGCGGAGGGCGTGGCTAGCAACGGTCGCGCGCAGAGGGGGCGGGATCCGGGCGTCGGCGTTGGGGACGCGCGCAGGTCCCAGAAGAGATCCGGGGGGGCGCGGAGAGGACCGGGCAGGGTGCACCGCCTTTTCCTTCCCCCGGGAAACCGGAGCCGGTGAGTCGGTACCGCCGGAAGGGGTTGCTAACGGGGAGCCGGTGCGCTCCGCTTTTCGCCCCGCTAGCCGTGAAAAGGTGGGGCGGGGGAAGGCGGACCCTCGGGGGAGGAGGCAGCGAGTCAGGGAGACCCGGGATAGCAAACCCGCTTGCGGCAGGGGAAGAAACCCCGGTACGGGTCCAGACAACGCTTGGCCGACACGCGTTCAGTGCTGCGTGTGCTACGTGAGCTGAAGCCGCGGCGACGGAAAGCTTGGTTTTTTTAGCACGTAGGGACGCGTTCCCTGTTCCACCCAGCGGTGCCCAGGGGGCGAGACAAACTCCCCCTGCAGTGCAGGGCAGCCCCGGGGTGGGGGGTGAGGGTGGGGGTGGTTCCGTCACACCTTGCACGATTCCACGTGTGCGTTTGACTTCCCTTGGGTGCCGTGTCAAGCCAGGCAGCCCTTTATTCTAGAAGCCTGGGCCCTGTTTCTTGAGTAGATGGATATTTATGGGTCTTAATTTTTCTTGGCTGAGAGATCAAATATCAATTCACACGTGTGCGTGTGTGTGTCTGTGTGTGTGTAAGTATTTATATGTATATAGGTATGGTACCTGGACTGGCTTTTATATGAATTACTTATATTCACTGTGCAGAATTGCTTATCTGAGATGGACAGCTATATAAAGCGAAGAAGCCATCCATGGTGAAACCACCATTTAACTGGGTTTGTTGATCAGGTAGCTTGAGTTGATCTGGAGTAAAACGTCAGCCTAGGTCAGGGCTAGGCAACCTTGGTTCTTTTATGACTGGTGGACTTCAATTCCCAGAATTCCTGAGCCAGCCGTGCTGAGGGGAGAGGCTTCCAAGCTGAGCCAGGCTGGCTCAGGAATTCTGGGAGTTGGAGTCCACCAGTCATAAAAGGGCCAAGGTTAGGGGCCTCTTTTGCATAATACGCTAAAATGTAATTGGTTTGAAGTTAACCTACTATATATGGCTAGTATGGTTTGGTTAATTTAACTGTTTAATTTCGATTTTTCAAACCTGGCCACTTAGTATGCTTTGTGGACCCAGTTAATGCCAAGTGTGAATTCAAATGGTAGTTCTTTTTTCCAAGCTACATCCACCTGGAGCTGGGAAATCCTATATCAGTGGTGGCGAACCTATGGCACGGGTGCCAGAGGCGGCACTCAGAGCCCTCTCTGTGGGCACGCGCGCCCTCGCCCCAGTCCTAGGCCTTCAGCTGGGTTTTATAAAACCTTTTCGTTTTAGGCCTCTGCCGCCGCGTACAAAAAAAAAAAAAGGTTCAATCAATCAGTCAATTTAACTTCTCGTGGGAAAAAAAAAGATCTTGCAAAGTTGGAACTGATTGATTGAACTTTTTAGTCCCACCCAGTCTGTTGTTACCCGCAGCCATGCCCACCCAATGGGCCGTGCCCACCCAGCACTCGACCATGCATAAGTAGGTTTTGGGTTGCAGTTTGGGCACTCGGTCTCTAAAAGGTTCTCCATCACTGTTATATTATCAACCCTAAGAATAGAATAACTGCTGTGGAACTGTGGCCTCGTTTTATGCTGTTTTGAGTATTCTGAGTGCAATTAAAACTCCAGAGAAAAGAGATTTTCATGGCGATTAGGTTCATACACTTTCAAAGTCTAGATATGATATGTGGAAATAATCCATGACTGAGGTCATGTAGAGTGAAATGTTTTCAGTGACTCAAAAAATAACCGGACCGTTGAACTAATTCTGAAAACCTGAATTAATTTGAGGTATGAAAAAAATTGTTTTATTGAGTCATTGAGGCTGTGGGAGATTTAATTTCCCATCCTGGTATGCAAATCAACTTAGTTAACCCCAAGTTAATGTGAAGGCAGTAGGTAGCCATGATTAACCAGAGAAATCAGCCTCTTGCTTCCTTCTGAAATGTAGTTGAAAGGAGATCCCTTATCTCAGAATCAGGTTCTTCCTACCATAAAAGAATTTTGGGGAACCGATATGTGGTCTTGAATGTTTGAGAGTTTGTTGCATAAAATAGGTACATGTGTGTTAAACCTCTGGCTGGCTTATCTTCCTGTTATTTTTATTTTTTATGTATTTATTTGTATCCTGCCTTTATTACTTTTAAAAATAACTGACAGTGGCCAACATATCCAACCCCCCTTCCTCCTATTTCCCCCACAACAAGAACCCTGTGAGGCAGGTTGGGCTGAGAGAGAGAGACTGGCCCCAAATCACCCAGCTGGCTTTCGTGATTAAGGCAGGACTTGAACTCACCATCTTCCCCCCCTTTCTAACCTGATGGACTAGACCAGGGCTTTTCAACCTTTTCACCCATTGTACCACTTTTAGGATATGGCAACATCCGAGGACCACCAGTCGCTTAGCAAGGTGTCAAAAACTTGGTGACCAAAAAAAAAAAAAAAAAAAAAGGAAAAAAGTGATAAACTACAGGTAGTCCTCAACTTACAACAGTTCGCTTAGTGACTGTTTGAAGTTACAATGGCACTGAAAAAAGTGACTCCCAAGCTACAGCCGAGTAAGACGCCTGCCTGCCCACCCAGTGGCGCTCTTCCTCCTGTCTGAGGTTTTCATTGTTGTGAGCGTTTCTGTTGAGGATTGGCAGCAGGGGTGGGGTGGGGTGGGGTGTTTGGTTTTTATTCCCCCCCCCCCGTCTTCTAGGTGGTTGCAGCAGATTTTGGTCCCTTCACATGACCCTGGGACACTGTGACCGTCATAAATATGAATCGGTTGCCAAGCATCTGAATGTAAATCACAAGACCCTGGAGAGGCTGCAACATTCCAGCTGATCGGCGCTTCTTCTGGGCTCAGCAGAAGCACCAGGATCAGTGCTGCTTTCCAGCTGGAGTCTGGTGCCGATCCTGGTGCTTCTGCTGAGCCCTGACAGCCCTGCAGCTCCAGCCGTCTCTCGCTCAGGCTTGTGCGGTGCTGCCACCGGTTCAGCTCATTCCCCTCCCCACTACCACTTTTCTAGGATGGTCGCATACCCTCTGCCAGGTGCCAATGGACCACAGGTGGTACCTGTACCACTGGTTGAAAAGCCCTGGATTAGACCAGGGGTAGGCAACCTTGGCTCTTTTATGTTCAGCTGGCCCAGGAATTCTGGGAGTTGAAGTCCACAAGTCATAAAAGAGCCAAGGTTGCCTACCCCTGGACTAGACCAAACTGGTTAGTCTCCCTCCCCAATCAGGTAAGAAATCCATTTCATCCCTCCGAGGATGTCACTTTTATGACTCATATGATCCTAAGCCACTCTGGTATTGATTTTATTTTAAAAATATATATATATATATATATAGTTCCTGGTTGCCCAAAAGCTGCATGCTCCGTGTTCAGTCATTTCCTGCTATGTGGGTTTTTTAATTTATTTAGTGTATGGCATGTGTCACATAGTCTAGCAATATATATTAACATTTCACCTAGATTAGTAAAACACAATAAATTATAAATGTTAAAAAGATCTATGTTCAAATGCCAACATCTAGGCCTGTAACCACTAAAGCACAGCATGTTTATATTAAAAAAAAAAATCAGATACTGGACCAACTTACAGGTAGCCATGATGGTTTTATGTGGGACCTGCAGTCACACTGAGGGGAGGATGCTGTACCCCCTTTATACAGGGAGTCTCAGCCCTGTCAGGTGCGAATCCTGTTCAGGGTTGATGGTTCAAAGCCTGGCACCTTGTTTGGGGGGGCATTTATATGTCTTCCTATGTTCCATATTCCATATTCCAAATCCATATACCTGCGGGTTTTTACGAATTATATGCCAACCCATGTATGTAATATTTTCTGTTCTGTAGCGTATCTTCTGTTTTTCTTAATAGTTGGAAAAAGTGAGAATTCTGCTGTGCGTAGTTTTTAAAATTCTCCTTGATCACCTAATGCAGTGGTTCTCAACCTTTCTAATGCCACGACCCCATAATACAGTTCCCCATGTTGTGGTGACCCCCAACCACTTATACATCACCGGGTGCCAGGGGCGTGGCCAAAGAAAAGGGGGGAAAAATGGCGGACAGCCTTGTTTGGCGACCCCCGTGAAATGGTCGTTTGACCCCAAATGGGGTCCCCACCCACAGGTGGAGAACCACTGACCTAATGCTTTTTCTAGATGGTTAGTGAAGTATTCCTCATTTAGGCTTGAAAATATAAAACCGTTTTCATAGCCCCAGAAGCCGCAAAGCTGCTTTAACAAATATTTTCAATGTTTTGTATATTTCGTTCTCTGCTACTTGCTGCGTTTCTGTTGCTGCCAGTTCCTTCTTTAAGATTCTAGAAATCTTTATTTTTAACATTTAAACACGAGGTTTAATATGAATATGTGTTCCCTTAGGAGAAGGTGTGACATCTCTGTCCTTACAGTCTTATATCATCTGTTCCAAGGACAGATTGTGCAAAGAAAGAATTAGCTTAGTCACTTGATAATTAGTTTAAACAGAAAAGGCATCTGATTTGACATGGTTAAAACTGCATGTGGCATCTGTGAGACTATTCTTTTGCAATTATGGTTGTGAATTGTTTAAAAATAGCATTGCATTTTAGGTTAATGATGTTATCGTTTACCTAGAATCCTGATACGCAGGATTATGTATAATGAAATCCTTACAATATCATATTATGCCAGGAGCTTCATTAGATTGATTAAACAAAACGTATGCAACTATTTTCAGACTGGCCGTGTGATCAAAATTTGGGCGCTTGGCAGCTGGCATGTATTTATGAGAGTTGAAGTGGCCTGGGTTCATTTGTGCCCCAAGTTTCAGGAACATATAAATCCAATTAGATTAAAGTTGTTCTTTTAATGCTTTAATTCCCCTGGGTAGTTGAACGCCGCTATTCTTAGAGGGTGGGAGCTGTGGGCACGCGTGCCTTCGCCCCAGTCCTAAGCCTTCAGCTGGGTTTTATAAAACCTTTTCGCTTTAGGCCTCTGCCGCCGTGCGCAAAAAAAAAAAGGTTCAATCAAATAGGCAAATTTCAACTTCTCGCGGGAAAAAAAAGATCTTGCAAAGTTGGAATTGATTGATTGAACTTTCTAGTCCAGTGGTTCTCAACCTTTTTAATGCCGTGACCCCAATTGGTCGTAAGTCGAGGACTACCCAACCGGTCGTAGGTCGAGGACTACCCAACCAGTCATAGGTCAAGGACTTTCCCTGCCCGAGAGCGCCACGCATGCATGGTGCCGCCCCCTGCACTGGCCGAGGTGTAGTTGGCAAGGGACAATGCAGGGCGACCACTGGTTGGGCCACCAGCTGACCCAGCCCAAGGGAGGTAAGGCACCTGCCGGGCCCCACGCGCGCCAGCAACCCTCCCTGCGCCCGCCGGCCTCCCACCTCCCACCCCTGGCCCTCTTTTACTTACATTTTTAGTAGTTGCTCAGCAGGGAGGGGTGGAAGCTTCCAGACAGCTTGCCTTCGCTGCAGACAACTTGCAGCACCGTTTGCAGAATGGGACTTTTGGCGGGCTCAGCAGGGCAGAGACAGCCTGGACAATTCCTATTGGCTTTTGAAAGCCAATAGAATTAGACTCTATTCAAGAGAGTCTATTCTATTGGCTTTCAAAAGCCAATAGAATAAAAGGGAGTAGCACAGCTAAGGAAAAGGGGGAAAAAATGGCGGACTGCGTTGTTTGGCGACCCCCGTGAAATGGGTAGTCCTTGACTTACGACCGGTTGGGTAGTCCTCGACTTACAACCAATTGGGGTCGCGGCATTAAAAAGGTTGAGAACCACTGGACTAGGAAGTTCAACCAAATTGGGTCGCGACCCACAGGTTGAGAACCGCTGTTCTACTCCCACCCAGTCTGCTGTTACCACCGCAGCCACGCCCACCCAATGGGCCACACCCACCCGGCACCCGACGATGCATAAGTGGGTTTTGGGTTGCAGTTTGGGCACTCAGTGTCCAAAAGGTTCGTTATCACTGACTTAGGGTAAAGAGAAGATCAGATCTCAGCCAGTTTTATCCGCATTGCTTTCGAAATGCTTGGTGATAAGTTTGACTTTGGCTATCTGCAGCCTAGTGACGGGCCATATTACTATGGCCGGTCTTTCCTCTGCCAGTTTAGAAGACTGCCCCCGATCGAGCGGAAGGGCTGCTGCCATCCCGCGATCAAGCGGGGGTCCCCTCCTTGCTCGTCACCCCTACAGGGCGACTTTCGACCCTTTCCAGGGTCCCCCAGTGGAGTGAAAACGGATGCGGAAGACGGAGCTCGCCTTCCAAACATCCGCAGCGGCCGCCTTTTGAAAAGCAACTTCGGGATGCTTTCTACATGTTACCTTTTAAAGACACTGCCCTTAAACCAGGGGTCCCCAACCGTGGCCACTTTAAGACCTGTGGACTTCAACTCCCAGAATTCCCCAGCCAGCATGGCTGGCTGGGGAATTCTGGGAGTTGAAGTCCATAGGTCTTAAAGTGGCCACGGTTGGGGACCCCTGCCTTAAACAGCATTTCTTGGGGGATTATTGTGAGGATCATATTCCCGGCACTCGGCGTTTCCACTTGTAAATAACACAACAGGAGAGCTGGAAGAAATCTAATACAGTAGCTGAAATCTGAGAACGAACGAAGCCAGTGGCAAAATTGGGGCACATTGTGAAGGGTGGTGCATACAAGCTTTGCATTGTTCAATGCTATGTACAGTTTATAAATCGAGTGGGAAATATCTAAACATTTGTCAGTTTACTATTACCCGTGTTTCCTCAAAAATAAGACCTGGTCTTATTTTTATTTTTTTGCCTCCGAAAGAGGCGCCAGGTCTTATTTTTGGGGTGGGGGTGTCTTTTCCACTCACCTCCGGTACTGTTAGCCTCCCCCCCCCCCAGCCAGCCCCCTTCTTCTGCAGCTGAAGGAGCAGCTTCATTCTGCAAGGGATGAAGGGAGCTCCCGCCTGCATTTTGCACTCGGAGGCCTTTCTGGAAGGCTGCTGGAGCCGATAACCGAGCTACAGATTGAATCCATAGCTCAGGTCTCGGCTGCAAAGGCCTTCCAGAAAAGCCTCTGACAGCAAAATCCAGGCCGGTGGATGCCGACCAGAAGAAGTGGGTCAGTGAGGTGAGGCAGATGTCAATTCATGGGAGGCCTGGTAAGCGGGTGCGGGGCGCGTGGGGCAGCTCCACCCCCCACCCTAGCTTGGTTTCTAGGTGTGCGCCCCGCCCCGAAACTAGGGCTTATTTTGGGGGTAGGGCTTATATTAGGCCCACCCCCAAAAATCAAACTAGGGCTTATTTTCAGGGTAGGCTTTACTTTCGGGAAAACACGTTAGAAAGACGGCCTGTTGTGTAGTGTAATCATCTACATGGTGTGTTAATTACCGTATATGCCGGCGTATTAGGCGACCCGGCGTATAAGATGACCCCTGTCTTTGGCGCCGAGTCGCATTCCTAGAACGTCGTCTTACATGCCGGAAACTAACAGTATTTCCGGCGTATAAGACAACTCGTCGTATACGACGACTGCCGTCTTTGGCTCCAATTTTAATGCTTGTGGAAGTCGCCTTATACGCCGGCATATATGGTAGTTCTCTTCTGCTAGTTCCTTGATCCAAGACGTCACCCATCACCTTTGAGACACGAGAATTGGCTTAACGTCAATCGTTTTCCTGTATCTTTTGAATGAGACCTTTACAAAGTACATATAGTTTGAGAATGCCTTGTAGTGCTCCCTTTAATAGCAATTAAAGGAGGCTTATCTATGTATTGCTGAAACCTCTTATCTTTTCTAGCATAACACTATCTTAATAGTGTTATGTTATCTTAACCACACCTGGAATACTGCACCCAATTTTGGTCACCTTATCACAGAAAAGACATTGAGAGTTTGGAAAAAGTTCAGATAAGGGAAACTATGAAGATTTAAGGCCTGGAGACTAAAACATGTGAAGAACGGCTGCAGGACTTGAGTTTGGCTAATCTAAAGAAAGGAAGAAATAGGGGAGACATGATAGCAGAGTTCCAGTATCTGAGGGGCTGCCATAAAGAGGAGGGGGTCAGGTTATTCACCAGAGCACCAGAGGGAAGGACAAGAAACAATGATTGGAAACTGATCAAAGAGAGTAACAACCTGGAATTAAGGAGAAACTTCCTGCAAGTGAGGACAATTAACCAGTGGAACAGAAGTTGCCTTCAGAAATCGTGGGCATCCCATCGCTGGACATTTTCAAGAAGAGACTAGACAGAAACTTGTCTGAGATGGTATAGGTTCCCCTGCTTGAGCAGGGGGCTGGACTAGAAGACCTCCAAGGTCCCTTCCAGCTCCATTCTATTCTATTAATAGTCTGGGCCAAGAAATAGCAGCATTCTTTTTTCTAACATTTCTCTTATTACCAGGTCAGTGCATAGTATACATTCATTGCAGGGAGAGGAAACTAGTTCATTTTAAAATAGAGTAAAACCTCTGAAAGGTCACCTCCCAAGGGACTGAACGAAAGGGGTCAACATATTGCAGGGCTTTTCAACCTTTTCCCCCATTGTACCACTTTTAGGATATGGCAACATCCGAGGACCATCAGTCGCCTAGCAAGGTGTCAAAAACATGATGACCAAAAAAAAAAAAAAAAGGAAAAAAGTGATAAAGTACAGGTAGTCCTCCACTTACAACAGTTCGCTTAGTGACTGTTCGAAGTTGCAATGGCACTGGAAAAAGTGACCCCCAAGCCACAGCCGAGCAAGACACCTGCCTGCCCGCCCGGCGGCACTCTTCCTCCTGTCCGAGGTTTCCATTGTTGTGAGCATTTCTGTTGAGGATTGGCAGCGGGGGTGGGGTGGGGGGGGTGTTTGGTTTTTATTCCCCCCCCCCCCGTCTGCTGGGTGGTTGCAGCAGGTTTTGGTCCCTTCCCATGACCCTGGGACACTGTGACCGTCATAAATATGAATCGGTTGCCAAGCATCTGAATGTAAATCACAAGACCCTGGAGAGGCTGCAACATTCCAGCTGATCGGCGTTTCTTCTGGGCTCAGCAGAAGCACCAGGATCAGCGCTACTTTCCAGCTGATTGGTGCTTCTTCAGGGCTCAGCAGAAGCGCCAGGATCAGTGCTGCTTTCTAACTGATTGGTGCTTCTTCAGGGCTCAGCAGAAGCACCAGGATCGGCTCTGAGCTCCAGCTGGAGCCTGGCGCTGATCCTGGCACTTCCACTGAGCCCTGACAGCCCCGAAGAAGCTCCAATCAGCTGGAAAGCAGCACTGATCCTGGCGCTTCCGCTGAGCCCTGACAGCCCTGCAGCTCCAGCCGTCTCTCGCTCAGGCTTGTGCGGTGCTGCCACCGGTTCAGCTCATTCCCCTCCCCCGCTACCCCTTTTCTAGGATGGTCGTGTACCCCCTGCCAGGGGCCAATGGACCACAGGTGGTACCCGTACCCCTGGTTGAAAAGCCCTGACATATTGTACAGCTTTTATTAGAGAATTTCATACAGAAACACACACACAGCGAAAACACAGGAAAATCATACAAAATCAATACATTTACGTATGTATGGTTTTCTCCTGGTTTGATCATTCTTTCTGAAAAAGAGTCAGTCTTAGTCTGTTTCTTATTCTTTGTATGAAGGCGAGCGGAGGAAGCACACTCAACGGTGGCCATGCCCCTCAGCAGACCTGAGCATTTTTCCAAAGCAAACGACTTTACTTGCATTATCAAATGATGACATTCCCCTGTTTCAGAATATCTGCAATTTCTGCGTCCTCCTCACTTACTTCTTCTGCTTCATTGTTGCTTCCAGCACTTTCCCGCTGGGTTGTACCTTGTTCAGTACTGATTGGGAAATTGGATCAGGCTTGGGCTTAGGGTTAGGGCTTTGCTTCTGCAGACGGACCCTAGCTTTGCATTTTAGCAATGACCCCCTGCAGAAGGCGGGCTTGGTCTTCCCTTTGGAATGTTTTGATTATCCCATGGACAAGAGGTTGAATTCTTGAAACAACAATAATAATAATAATAATAATGTTGGAAGGGACCTTGGAGGTCTTCTAGTCCAACCCCCTGCTCAGGTAGAAAATCCTATTCCATTTCAGACAAATGGCTGTCCAGTCTCTTCTTAAAAACTTCCAGTGTTGGAGCATTGACCGCTTCTGGAGGCAGGTAGTTCCACTGGTTAATTGTTCTGACTATCAGGAAGTTTCTCCTTAGTTCTAGGTTGCTTCTCTCCTTGATGAGTTTCCACCCGTTGCTTCTTGTCCTGCCTTCAGGGGCTTTGGAGAACAGCTTGACTCCCTCTTCTTTGGGGCAGCCCCTGAGATACTGGAAGACTGCTATCCTGTCCCCCCTCGTCCTTCTCTTCATTAAAATAGGCAGACCCAATTCCAGCAACCGTTCCTCATATGTTTAAGCCTCCAGCCCCCTAATGCAGGGCTTTTCAACCAGTAGTACAGGTACCACCTGTGGTCCATTGGCACCTGGCAGGTAGTACGCGACCATCCCAGAAAAATGGTAGCGGGGGGGGGAGGGGAATGAGCTGAACCGGTGGCAGCACCGCACAAGCCTGAGCGAGAGACGGCTGGAGCTGCAGGGCTGTCAGGGCTCAGCGGAAGCGCCAGGATCAGCACCAGGCTCCAGCTGGAGCTCAGCACTGATCCTGGCGCTTCTGCTGAGCCCAGAAGAAGCGCCGATCAGCTGGAATGTTGCAGCCTCTCCAGGGTCTTGTGATTTACCTTCAGATGCTTGGCAACTGATTCATATTTATGACGGTCACAGTGTCCCAGGGTCAGGTGAAGGGACCAAAACCTGCTGCAACCACCCAGCAGACCGGGGGGGGGGGAATAAAAACCAAACACCCCCCATCATCAGAGGTTTTAGCTTCTTTCTGTTTAAGCAAGCAATGCTGGCACTTTCAGAGCAGAACTGTGAAACATAAATCCCACTCTAGTTTAACTCACAGTATGTGTACATAACATAATACAGGGGTCTTCCAACTTGGCCCTTTGAGGACTGGTGGACTTCAACTCCCAGAATTCCTCAGCCAGGCACGGTTGCCTGGCTGAGGAATTCTGGGAGCTGAAGTCCGCCAGTTATTAAAGGGCCAAGTTTGAAGATCCCTATTTGGATCCAAGCCCGGAGTTTCATCAAAATGGCCGACTGAGAAATTCTGGGAGTTGAAGTCCACCAGTCATCAAAGGGCCAAGTCTGAAGACCCCTGAGGTAGTACTTTCCTTGCTGCCGTAAAAGTTGTTCGTAAAATCATGGAAACCACGGAGGGCCTCCCCGCGCCCCTGTTCCCTCAAGTGACGGAGACTTGGTGGCCCCCAGACCTAAGTGTTCATTCCCCATTTGCTGTAAATAAAATGTTTAGAGACTAAAAATTGAATGAATAAATCCTCCCTCCCAACCCTCCACTCCTCCTGGCAAAAATGACGCCCACAGACCCGGGAGCTGGTTGCCAAGGGTTCCCGGCTGGCATTCCTGTGGCTTCCCAGCCCAAACACCCCACAGGAGGTCTTGTTGCAGCCACATGCTGAATTTAGAAAAAATAAAATAAATAAATTCCAAAGGAAGGAAATGGGATCCATGACAGGAAGTGCTGATTGGTTCAAGATGGCCCTTTTTATTTAAGGATTGCTTGCTCAGGAATGCAGTTCTATAACTTGACTACAGCAACTTAGTGACTGCAGCGATTCACTTAACAACTGTCGTAAATGGGACAGAACTCACTTAATAAACGTCTCGCTTAACAGCAGAAACTTTGGGCTCAATTGTGGTCGTAAGTTGAGGACAACCTACACTTAGTTCTTTAACTCGGCCATAATCAAATGTTAAGTTATCAGTAAAAATAACATTCATACTTGCAGATCTGGAAAAATGGTATTCAAGGTATTTAAGTATGTCAATCATGTGGCTGATGTAATGAATCTAAGAGGCATCAGAACTGCCTGCATCTGTGTGATATTGCAGTAATTCCTTACATGCAAAACAGAACTGGTGTTTATCTCTGTCTCTCTTTCTCTCTTTCCTCTCTCTCTCTCTTTTCCTCTCCCTCTCTCTCTTTCTCTCTTTCCTCTCTCTCTCTTTCTCTAATCTATATATCTATATCTATCTTTCTATCTCTATATCTATCTATCTAAATATCTCTATGTATCTCTCTCTCTCTGTATCTATCTATCTATCTATATCTATATCTCTCTGTATCTCTATATCTATTTATCTCTATATATCTATCTATCCATCCATCTCTATCTCTCTGTATCTCTTTCTATATATAATCTATATATATCTAATCTATCTATCTATCTATCTATCTATCTCTATATCTATCTATCTCTATATCTATCTCTATATCTATCCATCCATCCATCCATCCATCCATCCATCCATCCATCCATCCATCTCTATCTCTCTGTATCTCTCTCTCTATATATAAAATCTATATATATATATATCTAATCTATCTATGTATCTATCTATCTATCTATCTATCTATCTATCTATCTATCTATCTATCTATCTATCTATCTCTAAATATCCCTATCTATCTATTTCTCTCTATCTATAATCTATATATCTGTATCTGTATATCTATCTGTCTGTCTGTTTGTCTGTCTATATCTGTATCTATCTAGCTCTCTGTATCTATCTACCTACCTACCTACCTACTACCTACCTATCTCTATACATATATACATATATATATAATGTGTGCATGTATGAATTCTCCTGCCAGCAAGGCAGTTGGTCCACACCAAATGGCCAAGAAACCCTGGTATATATGGCATCTAGAATGCTAAATGCATAAACTCCTAGAACAGGTTTTAGATGCAGTGTTCTTTACCAAATTTAGCCTGCAGTTCTAGGCGTGTTATTTGGATTCAATTTGTAATATATATTCAACAGTTCTTGCTGTACATTTTAAACTAAACTCTTTGAAGCTTTTTGTTTTTTTCTTTTTGGCCTGAGGTTGCATTTCTTGGTACTACGGAGCAAAGAAGAGAGTTAAAAGATGCTGGATGTTAATAACCAACACATTCCAATCACCAAGCTTATTTTTTTTCCCCAGAAAGGTAGAACCACTTTATTGTAAAAATTGTTCACCCTCCATTCCAGGGATTGGCAGCCTATTGCTCACAAAAACTAATTTTGCAAAGTGATTTAGCAAACAAGTTTGGGGCTGTAAAATTAAGATTTTGGGCTTGAAGTCTAAAACAGGGTTTCTTAACCTTGGCTGCTTTAAGATGTATGAACTTCAGTTACCCAAATTCCCCAGCAAGTGTGAAAAACAGTCATGGGTCACTTTTTCCAGCACCACTGTAACTTTGAACAGTCACTAAAGAAATGGTTGTAAGTTAAGGACTGCCTGTATGGCAGGGGTTCTCAACCTTGGCAACTTTAAGACTTGTGGACTTCAACTCCCAGAATTCCTCAGCCAGCAAAGCTGGCTGAGGAATTCTGGGAGTTGAAGTCCACAAGTCTTAAAGTTGCCAAGGTTGAGAACCCCTGCTCTATGGTAATTTTATTTGCAGCTCTCCTGTGGATATATATACCCAAGCACTACAACTTCCTTGCACAATATGGGAGATGTAGAGATACTGCAGTGGATACGTTATTTAAATTAGCTTCTAGAATTCTTTTACATACCTTGACAAAAGGCCTTTGACACTTTCACATCCGTGGCTGATGGCGGATGTTTGCATTAGCATTAAACTGCTTGCATCAGGATGCATTAAGAGTGTTAAAAAAAGTTACTCATTAACCACCTAGCAATTGTGGACTGTTTGTGAGGATGACCTTCCGCATACAGATGTTGACTGAAATAATTAAGAGTGAAAGCTTGACCGTGCTGCTTTATTAACTCCATAATACCCATCTTATAGTTGTTGTTTTCTTCTACAGGAAGACTGAAATTCATCAAGCAAGACAATTTGAAGTTCAGAAGGTAAGGGTGGGTTTTGGGGGGTATATATAAAAATTTTATGTTATTCAAATAGGATGTTTGTATAAGAAACATCTGTCCATTGCCACGCTGAAACATAGCAATAAAATAGCATGTTTAAGGTGTCTATTGAAATTAAACATTTGCTTTCTGGCTTTTTGCGGACTTCACAAATTTATTGTTGGTTTTCTCTTCTAAGTAGCCCGGCCACCTTTTTTTGTTATATCATACTTTTACAGAAAGCAAATAAGTGAATTTCTCATTCATATTCTCTCAAACAATTCTGTTAATTTAATCTGCTGGAATAGTATTAGGTTTAACCGTATGCTTCAAGAGGTGTGTGCCACAGTGTTGTTGTATGTAAGGTTTTTGTACACCTTTATGATTACTTTGGGTCCCAAAGGGGTTTAAAATTCTCCCTCGTCATTCCAGATGTGATCTTCTCTGACTTCAGATATTTGCTTCCTTTGAACCTCACCCAAACCATAATGAGGAAAATGCAGCTACTCTTGCTTTATCTCTGTGTCCCATTTAAAAAAAAAGAAGCAAAGCTTTATTCCCTTGGCTTTATTCATGCACAGAAACTCATATTGGTTCTTGGCTTTCTTTCAGATCAAGAGTCTTCAAATGTGGCCCTTTTATGACATGTAGACTTCAACCCCCAGAATTCCTCAGCCAGGCACTGCTGGCTGAGGAATTCTGGGAGTTGAAGTCCACAAGTCATAAAAGGGCCAAGTTGGAAGACCCTTACTTTAGATCAAAGGTCTTCAAACTTGGCCACTAAGACTTGTGGACTTCAACTCCCAGAATTCCTCAGCGAGCCCTGAGGGCTGGCTGAGGAATTCTGGGAGTTGAAGTCCACAAGTCTTAAAGTGGCCAAGTTTGAAGACCCTTGCTTTAGATGGAAAAGAATTTGAGAATTACACAGACTGTAACTGTGTGGTATAATGTGTAAAGGGAGAGGTTACCTCTATCCAGTCATATTTGATAATAAATCTCCATTTCCTTGCTGAGGGACCAGCACTGTCCAAAGACTCTTCCGTGGTCGGCATAATTACACGCCGAGGCACAGAGAATGTTGTTACCTTCCTACCAAAGTGGTACCTATTTATCTACAGGCTTTCAAATTGCTCGGTGGCTGGGAAGCGGGGCAGGAACGGGTGCCCATCCCATTGTGCGATCCTTGGGTCTCGAACCACCGACCTTTCGATCAATAAGCCCAGGGTCTTAACTGCTAGGTCACGGTGCCCCGTACGGCATATCAACATTGGAGCAACGCAGAACAGAGCCTCTATGTTTAATTGAAAGTCGGGCACTTTGTGCCTTAATTTTTTTGCTTGTTTCTCTTTCCAAGAGAATTTGTGTTGGTGAAGACCAATAAGCCTCTATGAAATATTTATTGAACATCATAGTATTGAATCTTCCTCCTTGGATGATCTCAACCAGACATTGAGATTAAAATCTGTATGTTTGATTCTTCTATGATTTAATAGATGACAACCGTGCTCTTAGAACTGACATTATGTTAACTACACAAGCCTTTTAGAATTGCAATACATGTGCTTGGTTTGGATATAAAATCCATATGATAACCTTCTAGGAATTCTTGGGGGGGGTTGCATTTCCATCAGTTTCATGCCTTTAGGAACTTCAGATCTCTTAAAGAATAATGCAGGAAACGTCGCTAAGTCTGCCAGAGAATGTTAGCTAATCTAGCTAAGTGCTTGCATATCCCAGAAGTGTAGATTCCTGACCGATGGGTAGAGATTAATTGTGCGATCTCCGTTTCTTTTTTTAATCCACACACGTTCTAAATTTCAATTAAATATGACAAGCTTTTGTTCTCTTTTATACCAGAGTATTCATAAATGACAGCTAAGAATCTCTGTTCTGAATAGAACATGATGGTTAAGCATGCTGCTTGTAAACTCACATTCATCGTTCTAGCCATTGGCCGTCCGCTGCAGGACGAAGGCCTTTCGCACGTGTTTCCAACCAAAATGGTTCCTTTGCCAGCTGGGCCCAAAATACTTGCTGATGTCATCGCTCCATCTTGCTTTGTGGACGCTTTTTATAATAATAATGATAATAAAGTTGGAAGGGACCTTGGAGGTCATCTAGTCCAACCCCCTACTCAGGCAGGAAACCCTATATCATTTCAGACAAATGGCTGTCCAGTCTCTTCTTAAAAACTTCCAGTGTTGGAACTTCTTCTTCCTCCTCCTCCGCCTCCTCCTCCTCCTCCTCCTCCTCCTCCAATCTTCATTCCCTTCTAGTACTGAAGATGTTACCTAGTCAGGTAATGAAACATCTGCAAGAAAACAACCAAGCTCAGAGAGAACCAGGGATCCCTCATTTCAACCCTGAGCTACGAATATTCTCCTTTATTGCCTTCCATATTTTCTGCCAAGTACTTGAGCTTAATTTTTTTTTTTCCAGAAAGCGTCTTGAGATTTCTGACTTGGTGCTCTGCATTGTGGTTTTATAACGTTCGTTTTTATAGCACTTCGTATATATAATTCCAGACAGGCTGTAGGTGACGACGTTATTGTATTCTCCGTCTCCTCCACCTGGTTGCAGGCTTTTCGTCCGTGACATGAAACCCTGAAAAGTGCAGACTGGATTGAGGAGAAGATGGGAGCAGCAAGCAGCAGCATTCATGACCTTCCAGAAAACGAATATTTGAAGAAACTGACCGGGCGAGAGGCCATCTCCGAGAACGACCCCTTTTGGAATCAGTTGCTTTCTTTTAGCTTTACCATCCCCACAAACAGGTAGGTGTTACACACTGAACAATTACATTTAGTCATGAAAACAGAACAAGCAGATTCTGTCATAACACTGTGCCATACAGTGTCAACCTTATTAACTCCGAAGACTCTTTTTTCCACCATGATTCAAAACGTACCGTGATACACACACACGTACGGGTTTTGGTGTCATTTTTGTATAACGCGGCACTTTGGGCTGCTGCTGCTGTTATTATGTTATTGTTATCCTTGGGAGGGTGACCCTATTTTCTTGGTTGCTTTCCTTCTTTTGAGAGTGGTGCATCGGAAATTCATTTTGAGGTGTGCCAGGAAAAGGACAATAAAGGTAATAATAATAATAATAATAATAATAATAATAATAATAATAATAATAATAAAGTTGGAAGGGACCTTGGAGGTCATCCAGTCCAACCCTCTGCTCAGGCAGGAAACCCTATACTATTTCGGACAAATGGCTGTCCAGTCTCTTCTTAAAAACTTCCAGTGTTGGAGCATTCTCCGCTTCTGGAGGCAGGTGGTTCCACTGGATAATTGTCCTCACTGTCAGGAAGTTTCTCCTTAGTTCCAGGTTGCTTCTCTCCTTGATGAGTTTCCACCTGTTGCTTCTTGTCCTGCCTTCAGGTGCCTTGGAGAATAGCTTGACTCCCTCTTCTTTGGGGCAGCCCCTGAGATACTGGAAGGCTGCTGTCCTGTCCCCCCTCATCCTTCTCTTCCTTAAACTAGACATTCCCAATTCCAGCAACCGTTCCTTATATGCTTTAGCCTCCAGTCCTCTAATCATCTTGGTTGCTCTTCTCTGCACTCTTTCTAGAGTCTCAGCATCTTTTTTACATCGCGGTAATCTTAACAAAATTCTCAGGTTTCCTAGCTAGTTGAACAAAAAGCCTCTTTTTGGGTAAAAGCCCTACAACTGGCTGGTCAGAGCAGTGGAACCCTCCTTTCTCCTGCTTATCATAATTTAGATCATCACAAAAAGAGATTGGTTAACTTGACCTGCTTAGTAAATATACTTGCTCTAGGTTGGTGGACATCTTTACAAACACTTTTGGAAGGACTTACAACCACAATTGAGCCCAAATTTTTTGTTGCTAAGCAAGGCAGATGTTAAGTGAGTTTTGCCCCATTTGCACTTGTGAAGGGAGTTTGGCTTCTCCCGGTGCCTTTGCTTGCTGGAAGCCATGTGGGAAGGTTACAGACGGTGATCACAGGCGCCCAGGGCTGCGCAATGGTCATAAATACAGGCTGGTTGCCAAACACCCCAAATTTTGATCACGTGACCAGGGGGACGCTGCAGTGGTCATAAATGTGAAAACTGGTCATAAGTCCCTTTTTTCGGTGCCAGTGAAACTTTGAGCGCTCACTAAATGAATGGTTGTAAGTTGAGGATTACTCGTGAACTCCTCATTCGTTGGTTCCGGGAGGCATAATGAGTACCAAAAACGAGGAGTACCAAAAACAAGGAGTACCAAACACATTTTCCCCATAAGGAATAACATTGTGAGTCACAAGGCAGCTGGTACCGACAAGTTCCAGCTTGTGCGTTGAGTACCAAACGAACCGTGAGCAGCAGGACAAAATTTCCACCTCCAAATGCGTTGAGCAACCAGTGAGTTTCAAGGCAGTTGAGTATGAAGGTATCATTGTAGTTGAATAAGTTGACTAGCATTAAAACGAACAAACGTTGCCTGCTTTTCTTGGGGGGGGGGTCAAGAGTATCTCTTCCCCCCAAGGTCTGTAATGACTTTCTTCAGAGCAAGAAGCGCCGGTCAATCAAGAAGGTAAGATTGTAAGAATTGCCACGACTGCATATCCAATTTTTTATTTTTATTATTATTATTATTATTATTATGGATCATTGCACAATCAGCCAGATGTTCAGACTAGATTTGGCATTTTGTCTACCTATCGAGTCCTTACCCAGGACCTGGGATAGGCAGATGTGGATGTTTGATGGTATTACAGATCTCGTCACAGGATGGAAGCAGTTCCTAGTAAGGCCGCCTTTTGCAATTGACTAATAGCGAATGTGTCAATGCCAATGGTGTTCAAGTGGTGCTTCAGTTGTTTTGGGATTGCACCCAAGGAGCCTATGACTATTGGTGCTACCCTTGCTTGCTTTTGCCACAGTCTTTCTATTTCTGTTTGTAGGTCTTTGTATTTTGTTATCTTCTCCAGTTCTTTCTCATCATTATTATTATTGTTGTTGTTGTTGTTATTATTATTATTATTATTATAAGATTGAGCAGTCTCTACAGCTGCTCTTCGCCATCCCTTTCTTGGCATTAAAGCAGGGGTCCTCAACCTTGGCAACTTTAAGACTTGTGGACTTCAACTCCCAGAATTCCCCAGCGAGCATGGCTGGCTGGGGAATTCTGGGAATTCTGGGAATTCTGGGAGTTGAAGTCCACAAGTCCTCAAAGTGGCCAACGTTGGGGACCCCTGCCTTAAACAGCATTTCTTGGGGGATGGTTGTGAGGAAAGAATGGTGAGTGTAGATAAATGAAATTAGAAATATTTGTTTTCCTGCCTTGCTCCTAATACTACAATCTAGATTCATCCCGTGAATGGTTAGTGGAGGATTTTGGACCGATGGAAGGAAGGACTTCTTCACATAAGGCTCAGTGAGCCTGTGAACGTCCCGACTCAAAATCGTTCTGTGTGATCACTGAAGTGTATAGTAGGGGAGTTGATTACACGGCAGCTTGGGAAGCAAGTCTGCAGCCCTCTTTCAAATGCTTCCTTCTCCGCACATTTTAGGAGGCCTGCTTTAGGTGCTAACACAGGGGTAGTAGTCCTTGTCTTAAAGACCAGTCACTTAGTGGCCGAAATTATGATGGATCCCGAAAAAGCCACCCACCACCCAGATACCAGCTTCTGATGTTCAGCCCCCCCCCCAGTCAGATGACTGCATTTTGGGTACCCGGCAATTGGCTCATGTTTACATGAGCAGGGTCTTGCAATCATATGACCACAATTCACGGTGTTTTTGCTAGAAACTGGCTGTCATGGTTCCGACAGATGAAACTCTTCAAAGAAATTCGAGGCATTGTTTACCTTAAAGAATCTTTTATTCAAGTAGCGTAATATCGGCACTACATAATCCAAGCCAAAAACTGGATTCCCCTCCCCTGGGCACATAGTATCAGACACGATTCCCTCCCCCAATTCATAGTCATAAATCACATTTTCCAATTAGCTTGAAATGCAGGTTTTCCCTCCAGTTCTCCAGCCTGGCCAATCCTTATCATCTCTTATTTCAATAACCTTGGTTCTCACACTAGGTCCAGTATTGTTATGTCTAGCTAAACCAGTGTTTCTCAACCTTGACAATTTTAAGGCATGTGGACTTCAACTCCCAGAATTCCACAGCCAGCAATGCTGGCTGTGGAATTCTGGGAGTTGAAGTCCACATGCTTTAAAATTGTCAAGGTTGAGAAACACTGAGCTAAACTCTCATGCATATTCCTCCCCCCAGCATCATCTAACTCTAACTCTAACTCGAAGAGTAAAACATAAGAAGAAAAGGGCTGCATCTCCATCTGTTGTCAAAGCAAAAACATCCGAGGTTAGCAGCGTTGACGCTGGCATTTTGTTCTCTTAACAACTGCAGTGTTCGCTTAATGACTGCAGTGCTGGCTTTACGACTGTTGCATTTGCTTAATGATAGCCATAAAACCAGGCATGGTGAGGTAGTGACCCATATAAGACTGTCATGACCAAAATTGTGAGCTGAGTTGCAGTCATTAGAGCAGTGGTTCTCCACCTGTGGGTCGGGACCCCATTTGGGGTCGAACTGAGAACCACTGCATTAGAGGAGGGTTACTACCTGTAAACCCAATCCTTTTCGATCTTCCCTGCCTGTACATTAGAATTAATTTTTCCCCTTTTGGGGTCATTACTTTTTAAAATGTGTGTTGTTTAACGTTAATCTACTATTTGCTCTTAATTCTGACTGTTCCCGCTTTCCTGATCATTTTTCTTGATATGAGAAGCTTCCATCCTATTTTTTAATCTTCCTTATTATGCCGTGAACAAACAAATATTTGTATTCAGCGTCAGCACGCCTCGGTGCTCAGTAAGTATTTAACAATACTTTGCATATTGTAATTATACATATTGTGCTTAAACATAACCTGAGAGTCAAAAAGGGCCTCAGACATATTTTGAACACCAGAGGGTGCTGATGTATGGCAGCTGAATAATTTAATTTTGGAGAGGATGTTTCAATTGCGCAGTTAAGATACTTCAAATGTAAATTGTTTCCTGGATGAAATACCACAACATTGTCGAGTCGTATATTATGTGTGCGTTTTGCAGTTGTACTCAAGCTGGGATATCTTCTCAGCACACACATTTCTTATGAAATAGATACAGAGGCTCTTTCTTGCGTCTTCTAAATCCTTCTGGCTTTGGAACCAGCCATGCTGGGGCATCTGAACGGTTTGTGGACTTATTCTGCAGGCAGATCACAGTTTTATCCTCACCTGAAAATGTTGCAGGGCAGAGAAAGATGGGAACCTAAGAATGTGGGGTTTATTTACCTGGCACTAAACCAGAAGAAAGCTTTCAACCTGAGATTATGCAGACTTTTTTTCTTGCATGCTTTTAAAATTGCAACAACCAACCAGCCAGAAATGGATGCCTAATGTCCCACTGTTTTTCATGGGGGGGGAGGGCTTGGATGGGGGCTAAGATAAGCCTTCCTCTTCCTCCATCCCCACACAGACTTTGGTAGTAGTAGTAGTAGTAGTAGCAATAGTAGTAATAATGTTGCAGTAGTAGTAGTAGTAGTAGTAGTAGTAGTAAAGTTGGAAGGGACCTTGGAGGTCATCTAGTCCAACCCCCTGCTCGGGCAGGAAACCCTACACCATTTCGGACAAATGGCTGTCCAGTTTCTTCTTGAAAACTTCCAGTGTTGGAGCATTCACCGCTTCTGGAGGCAGGCTGTTCCACTGGTTAATTCTTCTGTCAGGAAGTTTCTCCTTAATTCCAGGTTGCTTCTCTCCTTGATTAGTTTCCATCCGTTGCTTCTTGTCCTGCCTTCGGGAGCTTTGGAGAAGAGCTTGACTCCCTCTTCTTTGGGGCAGCCTCTGAGAGATTGTAACATTGCTATTCTGTCCCCCCTCGTCCTTCTCTTCCTTAAACTAGAGACATCCCCAATTCCAGCAACCGTTCTTTGTATGTTTTAGCCTCCAGTCCCCTAATCATCTTTGTTGCTCTTCTCTGCACTCTTTCTAGAGTCTCAACATCTTTTTTACATCGTGTAAAAAAGTGTTACAGCTGAATTCACAGCACCTGCAGCTCTTTCCTGAACTTTCCTGGGACTTCTGGATGCCAAACGGTCACTCATCCTTTTTCAGGATCAGGATTTGGCATTCCATCTGAGTCACTCCGTTTTATTATTCCGTCTTCCTGAAGGTTCCAAAGTTTTTAAAATGGTTTAAAACTGGGGGTGGAGTCAAGAGAGGAATCAGCCTGGAATCTACTTCCAATAAATGGTCTAAATCTGAATGAATGAATGATCTAAGTCAGTGGTGGCAAACCTATGACACGCATTCCAGAGGCGGCACTCAGAGCCCTCTCTGTGGGCATGCGCCGTTACTCCAGCCCCGCCTCCCTCCACAGCCTCCTCCTCACAGCAGCCTCCCCCCAGAGAGTCACCCCCGGGCCTGGCCCTCATGGAGCAGCAAAGCCAAGAACATGGCAGCCAGGCAGCAGGGACAAGACTCTGCCTTTGCGCCCTGACGCGTGCAGATGATGTTGCTGGGTGCGGGTGGAGGATGTGGCTGCCATGGTGCTACAGGGCCACCTGGGTGATCTGCGGCGGGCCATGGAGGCAGGGAGTGGCCCTGCGAGTGGGCGGGGCAGAGCAGGGGGCGGAGTGGGGTGGAGCAGGGGCAGAGGGCGGAGCAGGTGGTCGTGCCAGGGGGCGGGGCGGTTTTTGGGCACTCGGTCTCTAAAAAGTTCGCCATCACTGGTCTGCGTCTAAGTGTTCTTGACTCTTATCAAGCTCCAATTTAACATTGGCCGTTAGTTGACCGATTTTTATGTATGAGCATGAGCAATAAATCAGCTTAACTAGAACTTCACAGGCGGCCCCGATTAAGTGGTCTCCGTTTACCCTGCGCACAGAGCTCAGCTTCTGCTTATCTTTCGTGGTGACCATGTTTTCTGTCCTACCTGATCTTCTGATGGCAGCTGTGCTTAATTTGTGACCTTCATTGAACAGTGGAGCCCAGCCTTTAAGTCTATATGGGCAAGAAGCTTTCTTTCTTTTTTTTTTTTAATTTTTCATTTTTCAATACATTTGATACATTCAATACATTATAAAAAAATACCTTTGAAATAAATTCATACATATAACCTTACGTGTCGCTCATCCATCTCCCCCCCTGACTGTATCCGCCCTCTCTACCTTCCTTCCTTACTTCCCTCCTCCCTCTCTCCTCTCTTCACCTCTCTCCCCTTATCCCTTCCTCCCATCCTACTTCCTTCCATCCCTTCCTCCTCCCCTCTCATCCCTCTTCGGATACAGTTCAGGGGAAATACCCAAGCGGCACCTCTCTCTAAATTACTCTACCTATTTTATACATTAATATTTCTGTTTCTCTAACCTACTTAATCCCACCCATCCCCACCCCCCTAACCCCCCCCCACTTCCCGGAGCAGAATACAGGGTTATTGTAAACAAAACAAACATAATCTATGACTTTTAAAACAAAAAAATTATACAATAAACAAATTCATACTTAACCCTTAACTCCCTCTAAACTTTAACATCATAATAAAGTAAACAAATCTATTATAAATCATTTATTATAAAGCAAGAAGCTTTCTTTATGGCTGTCCTTCTCCAGCAGGATGACTGAAGAATCCACCAATGGGTTATTTCAGTCCTCCTGCCCAATCAGACTAAGTTGTCAAGTTGTCACGCCCCTCCTTGACTGGAACCTCCCAGTTTCATCTTAGTCTTTCGCCCATGAGGATGTGATAACTTGACTCTCAGGCTCTTCAGGCAGGTTAGATTATTAGAAGGACATTTGCAGGACGGCGACATGGTCCTTGCCTTCCCCTTTCATTAGGCATTACCGTTTGGACAAATTTGCCTCAGCTGAGGCCGCCTTCATTAGACGAATCCTCCAACAGGTAGTGCCAGCATCAGGGTTACAGGCCCCAACTGACTCCCTCCCATAGGGACACCAGGAGCTTTGGTACGTCCCATTGATGGATTCTTCAGTCATCATGCTGGAGAAGGAGCGTTGGCTTACCTGAACGCCCCTTCTCAGCATGATGATGAAGAATCCACGCCCTCCCCACTAGAGGTCAGTTAGGTCCGTGCCAGGGGCTTTTTTTTCCCTTGTACCTGCTCTGAGAGTCATCATGTCAAACTGTTGTCATTGGCTACGCCATCAATAAAACTGGGAGGTTCCAGTCAAGGAGGGGCGTGACAACTTGACAATTTAGTCTGATTGGGCAGGAGGACTGAAATAACCCATTGGTGGATGCTTCATCATCATGCTGAGAAGAGGCGTTCAGCTAAGCCAACGCTCCTTCTATTTCCGTTCTCCAGGCAACATACGTTAACCGCGCATGGATGGTGGGAGGAAGGACCTGGTTAAGACTCCTTGGGCCTTGATTACTTTTACAGCATACTTGCTCTGACACACGTGTGTGCTGTTTTCTTGCTGGAAAGTATCAAAATCTAAAACAGAATTTGCTAAAAAAAACAATATGCTTCCCTGAATGCATTCTGTTTCACTTTGTTCTTTCCCCCGGGGTTTTTACAAACCTTGACGAACAGGACGTCTGACCCCTACATGGAAAATCATAAAAATAGCTAACTTTCATGTTGCTTGAATACAAAGTTTTTGTTTTTTTTAAAGAAAGGGAATGCGATAAATTACTGGTAGTTCTTACGCATTTCATTGTTATTTTCCTGCAGATAGTTTACAATAGTCTGTATAAATTCATGAAACGACTGTAGGGAATAGGGCAATTATTTTGTGTGTGTGTGTGTGTGTGTGTGTGTGTGTGTGTGTGTGTGTGTGAAAGATCATAAGGAAGGTATGATTAAAGCACTGTAATATTCACGAAGTTACTAAAAGATAAGTCTAGGGTTAAAAATAAGTTGGGGTATTTAATTTATTTTTACAGACAAAGTACTTAATAAATGTCCTTTACTAAGGGGGATTACATACAACAGGGTTATATATATATAATAAAGTTGGAAGGGACCTTGGAGGTCATCTAATCCAACCCCCTGCTCAGGCAGGAAACCCTATATCATTTCAAACAAATGGCTGTCCAGTCTCTTCGTAAAAGTTTCCAGTGTTGGAGCATTCACCACTTCTGGAAGCAGGTTGTTCTACTGGTTAATTGTTCTAACTGTCAGGAAGTTTCTCCTTAGTTCTAGGTTGCTTCTCTCCTTGATTAGTTTCCATTTATTGCTTCTTGTCCTGCTTTCAGGAGCTTTGGAGAAGAGCTTGACTCCCTCTTCTTTGGGGCAGCCTCTGAGAGATTGTAACACTGCTATCCTGTCCCCCCTCGTCCTTCTCTTCATTAAACTAGAGACATCCCCAATTCCAGCAACCGTTCTTTGTATGTTTTAGCCTCCAGTCCCCTCATCATCTTTGTTGCTCTTCTCTGCACTCTTTCTAGAGTCTCAACATCTTTTTTACATCGTGGTGACCAAAACTGGATGCTGTATTCCAAGTGTGGCCTTACCAAGGCCTTGTAAAGTGGTATTAACCCTTCACGTGATATATTGATGTCTTTGCTCAGGGGTGGGCAACCTTGGCTCTTTTATGACTGGTGGACTTCAACTCCCAGAATTCCTGAGCCAGCCATGCTGAGGGGACAGGGAGAGGTTTCCAAGCTGAGACAGGCTGGCTCAGGAATTCTGGGAGTTGAAGTCCACGAGTCATAAAGCGACTTAGGCCTAGGCCAGGGGTGGGCAACCTTGGCTCTTTTATGACTTGTGGACTTCAGCGCCCAGAATTCCTGAGCCAGCCTGGCTCAGCTTGGAAACCTCTCTCTTTCCCCTCAGCACGGCTGGCTCAGGAATTCTGGGAGTTGAAGTCCACCAGTCATCAAATGGCCAAGGTTGCCTGCCCCTGATCTAGACTCTAGGCCTAGGGTAGGGGTCTTCAAACTTGGCCCTTTTATGACTTGTGGACTTCAACTCCCAGAATTCCTGAGCCAGCAATGGCTCAGCTTTCCCCTCAGTACGGCTGGCTCAGGAATTCTGGGAGTTGAAGTCCAGGAGCCGTAAAAGAGCCAAGGTTGCCTGCCTCTGGTCTAGACTCTAGGCCTAGAGTAGGGGTCTTCAGTCTTGGCCTTATTATGACTCGGGGACTTCAACTCCCAGAATTCCTGAGCCAGCCACGCTGAGGGGAAAGGGAGAGGTTTCCAAACTGAGCCAGGCTGGTCCAGGAATTCTGGGAGTTGAAGTCCACGAGTTCTAAAAGAACCCAGGCTGTCTATCCCTGTCTTTGCCTGTCTCAAAAGGCCTGATGCTGGGCTGAGAGTGGCTGCACATGTTGAGGTCTTCAGATGCTTGGGTGGTTCCCGGCTGGGGGGATCTGGGGTTGTGCAGGGGTCACGGGGAGTTCAAGTGTGACTTCTGGACGAAAAGATTCAGAACTGTTTCCTTTACGACAGTCCACAGATAATAGAAAAGTTTGTTGTGCCTGCTTATCTTAGGAGACAGAAATGATTGACTAGCTGTGGATGAGGAAATGGATTTTTCCTGCCTTGATAGTGGGAGACGGCAGAAGGCATTTTTTTTCTCTCTCCCCCCCCCGTTGATTGAAAAAATTTAATAGGAAGGAGCGGTCCCAGCCTTGTAATACTTGGAACAAACCAGCAAAAGGACAAGGTTTTTGAGATGAGGAGGGGGTGACAGAACGTACCAGACTAGCAGACTTGGAAGGGGCCTCGGAGGTCATCTAGTCCAGCCCCCTGCTCAAGCAGGAAACCCTATAGTACCATTTCAGACAAATGGCTGTCCAGTCTCTTCTTAAAAACTTCCAGTGTTGGAGCACCCACAACTTCTGGAGGCAGGTGGTTCTACTTCTCCCTGTCAGGAAGTTTCTCCTTAGTTCTAGGTTGCTTCTCTCTTTGATTAGTTTCCGTCCGTTGCTTCTTCTGCCTCAAATATTGGAACATTATTTGTCTGGATTTGTGTAGAAACAGATGCTAAAATTTTGTCTGGTTGCAAAGAAGAAAAAATATTTTAATTGGGTTTGATAAATGATAAGTAGCAATAGCACTTAGACTTATATACCGCTTCATAATGCTTTTACAGCCCTCTCTAAGCTATTTTACAGAGTCAGCATATCGTCCCCAACCATCTGGGTCCTCATTTTACCGACCTTGGAAGGACGGAAGGCTGAGTCAATCTTGAGCCCCGTCAGGATTGAACTCCAGGCTGTGGGCAGAGTCTGCCTGCAATAATTGCATTCTAACCACTGCACCACCAGGGCTGCTGGTCATTTATTGATCAAAGATTTACTTTGATATTAACTGGCAGATCTGAGCTTATTCAAACCTATGTCCCCAAACTGTTCAACTCACCCTGGGGAAAAAAAGTGTTCAAATGGCAAGGCAAAGCAAAAACATTGGTGTCAGTTTAAGCAAATTAAAAGGTTGCTTAATTCAACCTCATTTTGACCGTTTTGTCATTTTCTGCTGCGAAATGTTGTGAAACATTTAATGTTAAGAAACTCTGTAAGATAATAGTTATCATAAACTCTGCAAAGATTTCCCAAGAAACAGCAGCAGCAGGAAACACCCCTCAGTTAACCTAAGAATGACTTTATCAGAAAGAATGCTTATTTGAAGGATTATTCACAAGAAAAATATATTTCGGTTTGGAGAAGATGGATTGATTATATTCAGAATAAATATGAGACTGAAAAGTATCATTTAGCTTATGAGTAAATTTTAGATTATTATTAATAGTTTAATATGGTTGAATTTATATTATTTTTAGCATTGTGGTTTAATTATATTATTATTGTCCTTAATTTGTTAATATTTATTTTGAAAAGGAGTTAAAGTATGTTATGGATTTGATTGTTAATATAGTTGGGTAATGTTAGTTAGATTATGATTGTTTATTTGTAACCCTGTAATCAGCTTTGGGAAGTAGGGGAGGGGGGAGGGGGGAGGGATTTGGGATATATATTGTGTAAAATCTTTAAAACTTTTAATAAAAAAAAGAAAGAATGCAAATGTGTAATGTACACAGCAGAGAACACAATTCCTTTGGAAACTGTCTTTTAGGGTGCCTCTTGCGTTGGTAAACAAGAATCACTACTCTGTGGATGGATAATAATAATAATAATAATAGTAATAATAATAATAGTAATAATCTGGAATATTGTCAAACATCCACATCTGCCTATCCCAGATCCTTGGTAAGGACTCGATAGGTAGACAAAATGCCAAATCCAGTCTGAACATCTGGCTGACTGTGCAATGATCCATAATAATAATAATAAAGTTGGAAGGGACCTTGGAGGTCATCTAGTCCAACCCCCTGCTCAGGCAGGAAACCCTACACCATTTCAGACCAATGGCTGTCCAGTCTCTTCTTAAAAACTTCCAGTATTGGAGCATTCACCACTTCTGGAGGCAGGTGGTTCCACTGTCAGGAAGTTTCTCCTTAGTTCCAGGTTGCTTCTCTCCTTTCCATTCTATTTCCGTGTATGTTGTCAGGATACTTTTAACGTTATCCTTACGGTCATGCTGATTATGACAGGATAGGAAAACATTTTTAGCTCTCTGCTGCCATTAGTTGGTGCTCAGGGCATCCATGGATGCCAACTAGCAGTCAGAAGACGTGATGAAAACTTCTTAATTTCAGAACACATAGACAGATTTAACTATAGCTTCAACTGGGAGAACTGAACATCCTAGACCGAGCCAAATTCCTGGAAGCCTGGCACTCAGACAAATTGGCCATCAACTGGCACATTGAGATAAACAATGTCTACATGCCATTCAAGAGAGACCATCCACAAGCCAATAAGGAAACAAAAAAACACCTCACGATAACACCCAGATAAGATGAGATTAACACCAAGATTAATATTGGACCAACAATCAGGAAGCACACAAGACTCCACACAGGGAACCACCAACTCAGACAAACAAGCTAATGGTGAACAACAGCCCAATCAAGGAATCATCAAGACCATCCCCCACCAACACTGATAGGACAAGCCACAAATAGATAAAAGGAGAGCAGACCCCACTCCCTTCCAGCACTGATGATGTTACCTAGGTTGGTAATGAAATGTCTGCAAGGAAAGAACCCAGCTCGGAGTGCCCCAAGGACCCCACAGTTGTCGTCCTCCTCCTCCTCCCTGCAGACCCCACTCCCTTCCAGCACTGATGATGTTACCTAGGTTGGTAATGAAATGTCTGCAAGGAAACAACACAGCTCAGAGAGCACCAGGGACCCCACGTGACATGATTTTCCCAGTAAGAGAAGAGACGAGCGAGTGGACAAATCATTTATTTGTCTTCTAGGGTAGTTATCTGGGAGGAATCCAAAAAGTTCGTTTCTTGGTGTCTTTCTTTTTCCGTCAATGTTGCTAGTGTCTCCTGTTGGAGCTGATATTTATGCTTCCTGCTTTCAAAACTTCATATGGATCAATCACTGATAAGGTCAAATCCAGGGTGTCTTTAGTTTTTAAGTGTGGGTGTTTTTTTTTTTTTTTTAAAGTCAGCTGTATCTCGGCTAAATACACTCCTGTGCTTGAAAAAATACACAATTACTGGCTTCAGTGATTGCCCTCGGGTTGCACTGACATCCACCATCATGAAATGCTTTGAGAAGATGATAAAGGAGATGTCCAAGCTATTTTGTCAGTTCTTTGGCTGTTTTTATGTTGGGGACCCTGGTAACAAATATAATCGCACAAAGAGGCAGTTTTGGGGGGTGTGGGAGATGAGTGGCTGCTTTTGAACCTCCACTGTTCTTTTTTTGTGATTTGCTCTTTCTTGGTTAGGTGGTTAGGAGTCCTCTTGTTCCGATTTCCTGGTTTCTGTACTGAGTTGGTGTTTCCTGCCTTTTTTGCCTTCTACTAATTCTTTGGTTTGGGGGATGTATAGGTCAGCAGTTCTCAACCTGTGGGTGGGGACCCCATTTGGGGTCGAACGACCATTTCACGGGGGTCGCCAAACAACGCAGTCCGCCATTTTCCCCCCCTTTTCCTTAGCTGTGCTACTCCCTTTTATTCTATTGGCTTTTGAAAGCCAATAGAATAGACTCTCTTGAACAGAGTCTAATTCTATTGGCTTTCAAAAGCCAATAGGAATTGTCCAGGCTGTCTCGGCCCTGCTGAGCCCGCCAAAAGCCCCAGTCTGCAAATGGGGCTGCAAGGAAAGCTTCCCTCCCTGCTGAGCAACTACTAAATGTAAGGAAAAGAGGGCCAGGGGTGGGATGTGGGAGGCCGGCGAGTGCAGGGAGGGTTTCTGGCTCGTGTGGGGCCCGGCGGGTGCCTTACCTGCCTGGGCTGGGCCAGCTGGTGGCCCAGCCGGTGGTCGCCCTGCGCCATCGCTGCTGTTCGCCATGGCTGCCCAGGAGCACCTGGGCCTGCCTGCCACCGCCCTGAACAGGCGGTGGCCAAGGTAAGGCTAGCGGGGCAGCGGCGGGCGCAGGGAGGGTTGCTGGCGTGCGTGGGGCCCAGCAGGTGCCTTACCTCTCTTGGGCTGGGCCAGCTGGTGGCCCAGCCGGTGGTTGCCAGCGCCGTCGCTGCCCCTTGCCAGCTAGGCCTCGGCTGGCGCAGGGGGCGGCACCACGCATGCGTGGCGCTCCCAGTCAGGGAAAGTCCTCGACTTATGACCGGTTGGGTAGTCCTCGACTTATGACCGGTTGGGTAGTCCTCGACTTACGACTGGTTGGGGGTCGCGGCATTAAAAAGGTTGAAAACCACTGGTATAGGTAGTCCTTGAGTTACGATCACAATTGAGCCCAAAGTTTATGTTGCTAAGTGAGAAACGCGCTAACTGAATTTCCCCCCATTTTACAACTTTTCTTGACACATTTGTTAAGTGAATCACTTCAGTTGTGAAATTAGTATCGTGGTTGTTAAGTGAATCGCCGTTGACTTTTGCTTGTTAGAAGGTCGCAAAAGGGGATCACATGACCCCGGGACACGGCTACCATCATAAATGAACCACTTGTCAAATATCCAAATGTAAATCACGTGACCGTCGGGATGCTGCAACCATCATAAGTGTGAAACATGGCCGCAAGTCCCTGTTTCCAGTGCCACTGCAACTTCAAATGGTCACTAAATGAACTGTTGGCATTGCAAAAAGTGACAAATGGCCAGTATTCACACTTACAACCACTGTAGCATCTCCAGGGTCATGGGGTCAAAACTTAAGTGCTTAACAACTGACATGTATTTATGACCCTTGCATTGTCCTGGGGTTGTGTGCTCACCACTTGTAACCTTCTCAGCTGCCTTCCGACAAAACCCACACAAAAACCCACAATTCAATGCGGGAAACCAGATTCGCTTAACATCTGCAGTAAAAAGATGATAAAATGGCACAATTCACTTGACTGCCTTGCTTAGCAATTGATGTTTTGGGCTCAGTTGTGCAATTCCAACAATGATATTTAGAAAACCTGCTAATATCTTAGTGATAATATATGCACAATATTTCAGTAATCAGTTAATCTAATACAAGCATCTATTCTGCCCGCAAGCCACTCCAGCCCTTTTCGTCTTTCCTACTATCTTCTCCTATTGATATCTTGTGGTTGTATTACTTTATTACTTGTATGTACACTGAGAGCTTCTGCATCGGAGACAAATTCCTTGGGTATCTAATCACACTTGGTCAATAAAGAATATTCTATCTTTGGGCGTTACATCTTCTATCCTGGCTTGTTGTCACCAGCTGGCATCCTCCACGCTAAAGGGTTAGTTTTCCGTCCCTGTTGTATTACCCAAGTTGGTGCCAGAACAGGTAGTCTGTCAACGCTGCTAACATCGGATGTTTTTGCATTGACAACAGATGGAAACGTAGCCCTCTTTTTCCCTTTTGCTTTTAGAATTAGATCAGGGGTTCTCAACCTTGGCAACTTTAAGACTTGTGGACTTCAACTCACAGAATTCCTCAGCCAGCTTTGCTTTGCTGGCTGAGGAATTCTGGGAGTTGAAGTCCACAAGTCTTAAAGTTGCCAAGGTTGAGAACCCCTGAGTTAGATGTTGCTGGGAGGGAGGGATGTGAACGAGAGTCCAGCTAGACATAACAACACTAAACCTAGGTGAGAATCAAGGTTATTGAGCCCAGAGTTGATAAAGAATTGGCGGCTGGAGAGCTTCAAGCGATTGGGGAATGTGATTTATGACTGTGAATTGGAGGAGGGAATTGTGCTTTGATACTGTGTGCCCAAGGGAGGGGAATTCAGTTTTTGGCTTTGATTATGCACTGCCGATGTTATGCTACTCAAAATAAAGATTCTTTAAGGTAAACAATGCCTCGAAGTTCTTTTGAAGAGTTTCCTCTGTCGGAACCATGACAGTTACAACAGTTTATTTAATGACCGTTCAAAGTTACAACGACACTGAAAAAAAGTGATTTACAACCATTTTTCATAGTTATGACCTTCTACAAGCCCCAAGGTCATGTGATGAAAATTCAGATGCTGGGCAACTGGTTCATACTTACGACCGTTGTTATGTCCCAGGGTCACGTGATCCCCTTTTTGCATCTGACAAGCAAATTCAATGGGGAAGCCAGCTTCACTTAACAACCGTGTTACTAACTCATCAGCTGCAGTGATTCACTTAACAACTGTGGCAAAAAATGTCGTAAAATGGGGCAAAACTCACTTAATAAATGTCTCACAGAAATTTTGGGCCCAGTTGTCATCGTAAGTCAAGAACTACCTGTATAGTTTCTTATGAGCTAGTTTGTCTTCAAAACCAGGTTGGTTGTTCCCCTCCCACAAAGACTGCAACTCTTTGGGTCTTTTGAACCAGAAAATATTAGGCGGAAAATTTTGCTGGGAGATAGCCAAATAGGGGTTTTGAGCTCCTACGTCCCCGAGTCTCCATATATATTCATTTTTTATTCTCAGAAGACAGAAAAGCTATTTTTCTTTTCTGAAGTGTGCCCAGAGATGCTGGTTAGTTGAGTTATTCTGGGTTTGGAGTACATCTTAATCGCCAGAAGCCAGCTAGAGTGCTTTAAAATGTGGAGCGCATTAGAGAAATCCCGATTTTTACATGGAGGAGACTGTAATGCATGCTCAGTTTTTTTTTTCTTTTTCTCCTTCTCTTTCTTTTTTCCTCCTCCTTGCCATTCGTTTTTAATTATAGTTGTCTGCTTCTTGAGTTAAGGAGAAGGACCACCTAGGAGATGAAGCTTCAACACTTCTTGCGTGTAATCAATAGGATGTTTTAGACTTCCTGGCTTTGTGTTCCTATTCTATCCCGTCGCTTCTGCCCTGCGTGTGTGTTTGAGCGTGAGAGGAAAAGAACAATCCTTAATGTGGAGGGATTCCTCTCAAATGGGTTGCACGATCAGATACTTCTATTAATTATTTTTAGCAATCATGCCAGATTTGTTGGCGTTATGCCGTGTGAATTCCTGTGGTCTCTCAGTGACTTGCAATAAATAATATCTGCGGTGCTCAGCAGACCCAGAGGAGGAGAAGCGTTATTCTTCCTCTAGTGCTCTTGCTGTGCTCTCCAGCCATCCCACATGCAAAGACAGAAAAAATGGCACAGCTTGTGGTTTGATATTCTGCCTTCCACTTTGGGGCAATATTTCTCAACCGTGGCAACTTTTAAGACGTATGGACTTCAACTCCCAAGATTCCCCAGTCAGCATTTTGTAACCTTGCAAAAATTTTAAAGACACTCGAAGGATACCACTGAGTCAGCTAAATGTGTCAATGTGTCTGAATAAAAGTCCTGTTTTTGTTGCTGGCTCCTCACTTCAAAACAGTTGTACAAAAATAAAATTAATTTAAAAAAATGCCGAGCTTTAATGCTCTTTTCAAAACCAACATGCATATTGAATGTAGGGGAATCAGAGGAGGAAGATGAGGCCAACAGATTATTTATTATATTACATTTATATTTCATGGTTTTTTTTAAAGCTTTGAAGTTCTTGGGTTTCGATAGATGAAACCAATTAAAAGAACTTCAAGGCGAAGATTTCTTCCTCAAAGAACATTTTATTCAAGATCAATGGTTTAAGGACAATTTAAACCCTCCTTACATAGGGATGGGTTGACTTACAAAGGTTGACTGTCAACGCTGCTAACATTGGATGTTTCTGCATTGACATGTAGCCCTCTTTTACCTTTCGTTTTTAGAGTTAAATGATGCTGGGAGGGGGTATGTGAACGAGAGTCCAGCTAGACATAACAACACTAGACCTAGCCTGAGAATCAAGGTTATTGTAACCAGAGCTGATAAGGAATTGGCAGCTGGAGAAGTGGAGAGGAAGCCCACCCTTCAAGCTAATTGGGGAATGTGATTTATGACTGTTAATTGGAGGAGGGAATTGTGCAGTTATTGGGAATGTGATTTATGACTGTTAATTGGAGGAGGGAATTGTGCGTTGATACTATGTGCTCAGCGGAGGGGAATCCAGTTTTTGGCTTCAATTATGTAGTGCCGATATGCTACTCAAATAAAAAATTCTTTAAGGTAAACAATGCCTTGAAGTTATTTTGAAGAGTTTCATCTGTCGGAACCGTGACATTGACATTTTGAAGGCATATTTTTTAAAAAGATCTATAACGACTATGCAGATGGGGACTCGCGCTGCACTGATTGGTCTAAAGTCTCCAGTGAGCTTAGTGGTCAAGTAGAGATTTGAGTTTTCTAGTCCAACATCATAATCGCTGGACTTCACAGGTCCCTCACAAAATGATTAGTTTCATACAAACATGAATTAACAAAGATTTCCAGGGATAACTGCTTCTGAGGAATGCAGTCATCGTGGTCTTCTAAAACGTACATGGTCATTGAGTTGGTTTGACTAGGACAGTTGGGTTCAAAGTCTGGTCCTTTTCATTGTTCTGTAGAAGGTAATCTGAGATATGCTCCCTTTGGTTGTAGCTGAGCCAGCTAGACCAGGGGTCGTCAACCTTGGCAACTTTGAGACTTGTGGACTTCAACTCCCAAAATTCCTCAGCCAGCAAAGCTGAGCCAGGGGCCAAACGTTGATTGTTCTTATTGCTAGGAAATTTCTCTAGATTGGATCTCTCCTTGATGAGTTTACATCCATCGCTTCTTGTCCTGCCTTCAGGCGCTTTGGAGAATAGCTTGACTCCCTCTTCTTTGGGGCAGCCCCTGAGATACTGGAAGGTTGCTATCCTGTCCCCCCTCATCCTTCTTTTCATTAAACTAGACATCCCCAATTCCAGCAACCGTTCCTTATATGCTTTAGCCTCCAGTCCCCTGATCCTCTTTGTTGCTCTTCTCTGCACTCTTTCTAGAGTCTCAACATCTTTTTTACATCGTGGTCTCCAAAACAGTCTTGAGGCCAAGGGGGTTTCTACGTGGGTGTCTGTGTGAGAATATATATATTTCTATATCATAGCACAGCATGCTCCTCTTCTCTGTTTTTGACACTAGCCTAGGTCCCGTCAAGTATGGTTCCTGGAAGCATCACTTTGTTGACTCTTATTCCCATAAGGCTTTGCTTTGAGGGTAGTGGAATAACCAGACCACCCTGGAATGAATTTGCTTTCCTGCGTGGATCTCTGGGGGGTTGAACCTCAGCCTGCACAGCAAGTAGGTCTAACCAATATGGGAGCCTATCAAGGACACGGAGGGATGGTATATAATTATCCCGTGAGTAGGCAGGCTGGGTATGTACAAAAACACCATTGTGTGAGTGTACTTGAGCTTCAGGGTAGCTCTCGAGTGGATTTCTGCTGTTGCGCACACTCTGACCTTTTGCGGTGGTTTTGATTGCACAAAGTGGGTGGCTAACAACTTACCCTGATCTTGGGAAGGAGCTTCTGGCGCTGAGTCTCTCCTTGCTGGGAACAATCTTAGCAGCAAAAGTAACGGTGTTTGTAGCAGAAAAGACCTTGACGTGACTTGGGACAATAATTTTCAAAACCACGAAGGGTCCTTTCCGGATTTGCGTGGCAGGTTGATTCCAGGTAGAAAAAATACAGCTCATGTGAAGGCAAAACCTGAAGAACAGGCAGCCCTCCTGTCACAAACACTTGTTTAGTGAGCGTTCAAAGTTACAACACACTGAAAAAAGTGTCCTATAATCATTTTTCACACTTACGACAAATGTAGCCTCCCCACAGTTACGTGACCAAAATTCAGACACTTGTCAACTGACTCCTGTTTATGACGGTCGCAGCGTCCTGGAGTCACGGGATCCCCTTTTGCGAACTTCTGACAAAGTCAACAGGGAAGCTAGATTCAATTAACAATGGTCTTATTAAATAACTGCAGTGATTCACTTAATAACTTTGGAAAGGACAATCTAAAATGGAGCAAACCTCATGTCACAACTGTCTCGCTTAGCAACGGAAGTTTTGGGCTCCACTGGGGTCATAAGTCAAGAACTATCTATATAGAGAATGGTGTGTTGCACCATAATAGAGAAAGCGTAAATGTCGCCCGCAGTTTCTTGGCCCACTCAAGGGACATGGCCATGGGTGACTGTGTATGTTTCCCCCGATGTTCACTTGCGTGTTACACAATCTACCTTCCCACCTAACCCTCCAAGTGATGGTGAAAACGAAAGGAATAATGCCCGTTCATCGTTTGGTTCTGGGTGAGACAATTGGAGCTGCCTACCTGGACCTCTTCGGGCACGTCCTGAGAATTTGGGGCAGAGCGCAGGGCCTCGTCTTTCAGAGGACTTAAGGGCAGCTTGAGAATTGTGGAGAGGGCATTTGTTTCACCCTCTCTGGTGGATAATAATAATAATAATACTTGGAGGTCATCTAGTCCAACCCCCTGCTCAGGCAGGAAACCCTACACCATTTCGGACAAATGGCTGTCCAGTCTCTTCTTAAAAACCTCCAGTGTTGGAGCATTCACAACTTCTAGCAGCAGGATGTTCCACTGGTTAATTGTTCTGACTGTCAGGAAGTTTCTCCTTAGTTCCAGGTTGCTTCTCTCCTTGATTTAGTTTCCATCTGTTGCTTCTCATCCTGCCTTCAGGGGCTTTGGAGAATAGCTTGACTCCCTCTTCTTTGGGGCAGACCCTCAAATATTGGAAGGCTGCTATCCTGTCCCCCCTCGTCCTTCTCTTCATTAAACTGGACATCCCCAATTCCAGCAGCCATTCCTTATATGCTTTAGCCTCCAGTCCCCTAAAATCATCTTTGTTGCTCTTCTCTGTACTCTTTCTAGAGTCTCAACATCTTTTTTACATCGTGGTGACCAAAACTGGATGCTGTATTCCAAGGCCTTGTAAAGTGGTATTAACCCTTCAGGTGAACTTGATGAAGCAGAAGAAGACTGGAAATCAGATTTTTATCCTAATTCGGAAGACCCTTCAAAGAAATGTAAACCAGAAGATTTCCTCTTAGGTTTGATGGACATTTGGAACTTTATTACTATATGGGTTAATAGTGGCGAGAATCTTAACCCAGGTTGCCCTCGACTTAACGACCGCAATTGAGCCCAAAATGTCCGTTGCTAAGTGAGACAGTTGTTGTGAGTTTTGCCTCATTTTACAACCTTTCTTGTCACCGTTGTTAAATGAATGACTGCAGTTCTTAAGTGAGTCACACAATTGTTAAGTGAATCTGGCTTCCCCAGGGGCTTGGCTTGACAGAAAGTCAGAAAAGGGGACCCCGCGACGCTGCGACCGTCATAAACGTGAGTCAGTGAGTCTGAATTTTGATCACGTGACCCTGGGGATGCTGCAAGAGTCGTAAGTGTGAAAAACGGTCGTAAGGTACCTTTTTTCAGTGCTGTTGTATATTCAAACGATCACTAAACTACTGGTCATAAATTGAGGACTCTCTGCATGCACAAAGATGGGAGGGAAGGCTAATGGCGGAACGGATAATTAAGATGATGGCAAAATTGACTGTTTTAACTAAAGAGAAGAACTTACCTACTTTTGTTTCTCTTTGGAAACCATTTCTGGATTTTGTACTCGAAACGGGGGAAAAAAGGAAACTGTAATTTTAGATTTTGATGATTAGGATGACTTTGTTGTTATAGAAATGGCTCGAACCAATTAGATATGCAAAGCGGATGATGGAAGCTGTGATTCTTTTTGTATTCTGTTGAAATGAAAAATGTCAGCAGTCCCTTCTTTCCTTCTTTTCTAGGCCCGTTTGCACCTTTCTCTTTTTAACTTTACTCATTTTTGTTTGTATATTTTATCTCACAATAAAGCTTAATAAAACTGTGATTGCTTTTTTTTTTCAAAAAGAGAATATATTTCCATACAAACAGATAGGCGATCTTTCCTCAGATGTTTGAGTTCTATTGTTACCAAAGTAAAATATAAAACAAAGGATTGGGCCCTGACATCAGCGCATAACGGGCGGTTACCAAAATTGGCTAAAATTTGGACTTCCGCTCAGTGATAATATTGTTGCTGCTTGCACAGCTGTTTTATAAATGCATTAATTTTTTTTTTTTAGCATTTTCAGATTTGATGAAACGAGGTACAATTGTTTGCAGAAGTTTACCACATGTTTACATGTTAGTAAAACATCTTACTGTTATTTGATTCTGTGTTCTAGGGCCCTTTTTTCTATTTTTTTTTTTTTTTTGTGGGAAAGTGTTCTGACTTCTTTCAAGATAGAATCTAAAGCGACCGTTATCCGTTAGCTCTCACGAAAACCTTTGTGCAGGGCCTGGCTCTTGGGGAGACGCACTTTTTGGGGATAAAGGAATGTATTGCAAACTGGCACCATCCTGAAGACAACAAGCAACGCTGAAGCAATGATTTTTGGTCGAAGGAGCAATGCTTTTAGCCACACTGGTATTTCTGTATTAAATAGCATTGGCTTTATTGAGCAACAAGGATAACAGCCTTAAAACCAACCTCTTCAGAATAAAGCCTTGACGCAGATGTGGGACAAATTAAGTCTGTCTTTTGAACTGTGTTGAAATGGGCAAAACCAGGAAAGTGCTGAAACCATGATGGTGATGGTGGTTAGGTTAATGGTATCTGTCCTTCTCCTGCCTCTGGGGTGTTCTCTGAGTTTGACTATTTTCTTGCAGACGTGTCATTACCCAACTGGGCAACATCATCCCTGCCAACTGAAGTTGCCCGTTTGGATAATGAAACATCTATAAGGAAACAGCCAACCTCAGAAGACCCCAGAGGTCCATCCTGAGCTCCAGATTCTCCAGTTCTCTTGATCTTCTGCCTATCTGGCAGGAAGATCTCAGTTTACACTCACATTAATCAAGATCACGTGAAGGGTTAATACCCCTTTACAAGGCCTTGGTAAGGCCACACTTGGAATCCAGCATCCAGTTTTGGTCACCATGATGTAAAAAAGATGTTGAGACTCTGGAAAGAGTGCAGAGAAGAGCAACGAAGATGATTTTAGGGGTTTGGAGGCTAAAACATATAAGGAACAGCTGCTGGAATTGGGTATGTCTAGTTTAATGAAGAGAAGGACGAGGGGGGACAGGATAGCAGTCTTCCGATATTTGAGGGGCTGCCCCAAAGAAGAGGGAGTCAAGCTCTTCTCCAGAGCTCCTGAAGGCAGGACAAGAAGCAACGGATGGAAACTGACCAAGGAGAGAAGCAACCTGGAACTAAGGAGAAACTTCCTGACAATTAGAACAGTTAACCAGTGGAACCACCTGCCTCCAGAAGCTGTGAACGCTCCAACACTGGAAGTTTTTAAGAAAAGGCAGGACAGCCATTTGTCCAGAATGTTATAATAATATAATAATAATATTATTATATAATACAATTATATAATAATATAATTATACAGGCACTGTTTTGTTCATTAACCATGCAGTCCTGTTTCTACCTACCCAGAAATAGGTTAACTTAAGTGAGATGATTCCCAGATGCTTACATGTAGACCAACCTCCCCCAACCCAAATATTTTGGGATTATGAGACCCCAGATTCACTGAAAACATGATGGTTAAGCCTAGAACTAAGTTCCTGATAGTGAGAACAATTAACCAATGGAACAACCTGCCTCCAGAAGCAGTGAATGCTCCAACACTGGATGGCCGTTTGTCCGAAATGGTGTAGGGTTTCCTGCCTGAGCAGGGGGTTGGACTAGATGACCTCCGTGGTCCCTTTCAACTTTTATTGTTATTATTAGCCGTGGTCAGAGTGATACTGAACAAGTTGTTATTCCTCGTATCTAAAATGTGTCCTAATACAGGTACTTGCCAACTTACGACCACAAGGGAACCCAAAATTTAGGTTACTAAGTGAGACACTTGTTAAGTGAGTGTTGCCTCATTTTATGGCCTTTCTTGCCACAGTGCTTAACTGAATCGGTGTAGTTATTAAGTTAATAAAACGGTTGTTAAGTGAGTCTGCCTCCCCCGTTGACTTTTCCCCATCTTCGTGGTCGTGATCAAAATTCATTTGTTTGGCAACCAACACAACTGCCTCGCTTAGCAGCGGCACTGAAAAAAGTGGCTTATGGCCATTTCCATAGCAGCCCCACGGTCATGTGACCCAAATTCAGGTGCTTGGCAACTGCTTCCTACTTACGACCGTTGCCGTGTCCCAGGGTCAGGCGATCTCTTTGGCCACCTTCTGACAAGCAAAATCATTGGGGAAGCCAGATTCACTTAACGACTGTCTTGCTAACTTATTAACTGCAGTGATGCACTTAACAATGGTGGCAAGGAAGGTGGTAAAATGGGGCAAAAGTCACTTAACAAATGCCTCGCTTAACAAGACAAATTTTGGGCTGAATTGTGGTCGTAAGTTGAGGACTACCTGTATTGGATTAGAAGGCCTGCAAGTCTGTAATTGTGACCCCTCATTTCAACTCTCCTCCTTCATTACAACCGCATCCTGGATGATGGAGGGTGAACTTGCCCCAACTCAAGAGCGTCAGCTCTGACGGACATTTTTCTTTTGTTTTCAGTGCCGAGCTGAAACTCCTGGAAGAAGCTTCGGTGTCTGTCTGCAAGTCTTTAGGTAAGAGGCTGCCTCCTGCCTGCCCTTCCTTCCTTCCTTTCCATGCTGTGCGTTCCCTCAGCTTTCCTAGCAAATTGCTCTTCTCTTGTCTAGCCCAGGGATAGGCCACCTTGGCTCTTTTATGGCTCCTGGACTTCAACTCCCAGAATTCCTGACTCAGCTGTGCTGAGAGAACAGGGAGAGGTTTCCAAGCTGAGCCAGGCTGGCTCAGGAATTCTGGGAGTTGAAGTCCACGAGTCATGAAGGGGCCAGGTTTGAAGACCCCTACCCTAGGCCTAGAGTCTAGACCAGGGGCAGGTAACCTTGGCTCTTTTATCGCTCCTGGACTTCAACTCCCAGAATTCCATGCTGAGGGGAAAGGGAGAGGTTTCCAAGCTGAGCCAGGCTGGCTCAGGAATTCTGGGAGTTGAAGTCCACGAGTCATGAAGGGGCCAGGTTTGAAGACCCCTACCCTAGGCCTAGAGTCTAGACCAGGGGCAGGTAACCTTGGCTCTTTTATCGCTCCTGGACTTCAACTCCCAGAATTCCATGCTGAGGGGAAAGGAAGAGGTTTCCAAGCTGAGCCAGGCTGGCTCAGGAATTCTGGGAGTTGAAGTCCACGAGTCATAAAAGAGCCGAGGTTGCCTGCCCCTGGCCTAGAGCAGTGATGGCGAACCTTTTAGAGACCCAGTGCCCAAACTGCAACCCAAATCCCACTTATTTATCACAGGGTGCCGGGTGGGCGTGGCTACAGTGGTCATGGCAGATGGTGGGTGGGGCCAGGGCAGCAGGGGCCAGTCCCTCACCATCTCTGGGGCATGGCATGGATGCCCACAGAGAGGGCTCTGAGTGCCGCCTCTGGCATGCGTGCCATAGGTTCGCCACCACTGGCCTAGAGTCTATTCCAGGGGTAGGCAGCCTTGGCTCTTTTATGACTGGTGGACTTCAACTCCCAGAATTCCTGAGCCATCCATGCTGAGGGAAAAGGGAGAGGTTTCCAAGCTGAGCCAGGCTGGCTCAGGAATTCTGGGAGTTGAAGTCTACCAGTCATGAAGGGGGCCATAGTTCCCCCATGCTGGCTCAGGAATTCTGGGAGTTGAAGTCCACAAGTCATGAAGGGGCCAAGTTTGAAGACCCCTAGCCTAGGCCTAGAGTCTAGACCAGGGCTAGGCCACCTTGGCCCCTTCATGAGTCGTGGACTTCAACTCCCAGAATTCCTGAGCCAGCCGTGCTGAGGGGAAAGGGAGAGGTTTCCAAGCTGAGCCAGGCTGGCTCAGGAATTCTGGGAGTTGAAGTCCACCAGTCATAAAAGAGCCGAGGTTGCCTATCCCTGGCCTAACCCTTTTTCTTTCTGATGCATTTAATGTCTCCCATCTGTGATCTGCACACGAGGCTTTAAAAAAAAACCCCACGCTTTGTTTTGAGGGCTCGAAGCAGTCATATTGCGCCCGCATGTGCTATTTGAACCAAAAGTTTTCACAGCTTTTTGCTTTATGTTGCATGCTGTCATAGGAAGTGGCTTGGGTGCAGTTCTATTACGTTCTAGTGGAGGAACAGGTTGTTTTTCTTCTCTCTCTTTTAAGAAAAGGATTTAAATGCGTCTGTTCAGAAGAAAATGTGTGTAGGAGATAAAAGCAGAAATGGAGCATGAAAAGTGCTTGATAATTGGTGTCAAATGCTTCTTCAAAATGCTGCATTTTGACCCCGTCTAAAATCCCCCCGTGATTCAAATGTGAACAAAACAACGGGCTTTCCGAACTCTGCTGCGGTATATGGATCCAGATGAATAGTTTTTGAGCTCTGTGACACGGTCAGAATTTTATGAAACTGCCATTTGCGGCTTTGTCTGAACTTTATGAAACTATCTGAAATGTAAGAATTAGACATGGGAAACGAGAAGGTTAATATCAGTAGCTCCATCTTGAATGTTCTATGGAGGTCCTCAGTCCTCCAGGTCATGGCAGTGTCCCATGGGTGCTTTTTCAAGACGCAACTGGACTTTCTTGTTTTTCTTTGGAGACATTTCGCTTCTTTCTTTCTTTCTTTCTTTCTTTCTTTCTTTCTTTCTTTCTTTCTTTCTTTCTTTTTTATTTATTTATGAATGAATGAATGAATGAGACTTATATACAGCTTTAAGTGCAAGCACTCTCTAAGCGGTGTACACCAGTAAGCAATGTATATATATATTTACATTGCCCCCAACAATCTGGGTCCTCATTTTACCTAACCCGGAAGGATGGAAGGCTGAGTCAACCTTGAGCCGGTGAGATTTGAACCGCTGACCTGCTGAACACAGTCGGCTAAAGTGGCCTGCAGTACTGCACTCTAACTGCTGCATCACCTCGGCTCTTGTCCCAGAAGCTTCTTCAGCTCTGACCGGATGGTGGGGAATGGAAGGATTTATACTCCTTGCAGACAGCCGGTCATTTGCATCCTTTTAGAGGGTCGTTGAGGCCGCTTGGAGGTTTAGCTGTGTCCTCAGGGTCACCTAAGTTGTGCAAATATGTGTAGAGCCTTCTTGTAACTCTTGAAAGGACTGTGTTGTAGGCTGGGATCTGACATCATCTGTTTCCAGTCTACAACGCAGTTCCAAGAAGGCTCCACACCCATTTGCACCACTCAGGTGACCCTGAGCACACAGGTAAACCCCCAAGTGGCCTAAATGACATGCTAAAAGAATACAAATGACCAGCTGTCTGCAAGGAGTGTAAATCCTTCCATTTCCCACCATCCAGAGCTGAAGAAGCATCTTGGATGAGAAGAGAAACGTCTTAAAAGAAACACAAAGAAAGTCCAGTTGCCTTTTGAAAAAGCACCTTTGGGACTTCTTGAATTCTCCTTTTCCCCTATTTTAAAGCATGTTGTCTCATCTATTTGAAATATGGCACCTTGAGGCTTCTTTGATGGCTAAACATCTCCTGCAATGCCTGGCTGAGCATACCAGCTCAGTAAATGTGTGGAACAAATTTACAAAGAAAGAGGTAAATTCTTTGTTAAGTTTGAGTGTCCTACCCGGGTAAGAGGACAAAGGCTTGCAAATCTCATGTTTAAACTAGATAGAATCCTTGTACAATCTGAAACGTTACCTAACTTTTCCTGATCTTCTTCCTAGTGGAGAATAATCCTCGGACAGGAAATCTTGCTTCGCTGATTAAAGTCTTCCTTTCCAGAACCAAAGAATTACAGATTTCAGCAGAATGTCAGAAGTAAGTGTGTTGTGTTACTTGCTGATTTTTGTTACTGCAAAACGCAAATGCCAAACCCAACCATGGTTTGAAATGCACACAGTTGCTGCTGAGGGGGCTGGCTGATCGCTTCAGGAGCCCAGCTAATTGTATTTTATGAAGTCTGAGTCCTTCATTAATGGTCTCAAAGACCTTTCCGTCAAAAACTGCTGGGAGATGATGATAAGGGTTCCTACTGTTTTGTGGCAGGAAACATACAAAAACTGTAGCACACGCATTGATTTAAGGATAACATTTTCTAAAACCAGGAAAGGCCAAATGGGTATCCCCCAATTCCCATTTTTTTTAAAAAAAAGGTAAATAAATTAAATGCTCCATCACCTGAAGGCACGACAAGAAGGAAATCAGTCAAGGAGAGAAGCAACCTAGAACTAAGGAGAAACTTCCTGACAGTGAGAACAATTAACCAGTGGAACTACCTGCCTCCAGAAGTGGTGAATGCTCCAACACTGGAAGTTTTTAAGAAGAGACTGGACAGCCATTTGTCTGAAATGGTATAGGGTTTCCTGCCTCAGCAGGGGGTTGGACTAGATGACCTCCAAGGTCCCTTCCAACTCTATTTATTCTGTCATCCCATCTTGCTTGATTCAGTCCATCTGTCTGATACGATCAGACATACTCTACATAATTCTCCCAACATCTGGGGATCTGGCTTTCCAAAAATGGAGTTGCTGGCCTCTAAAATTGTATCTGCTTGACTAATAGTACCATATGTTCTGCACGGTGTTAACCACCCGACTGCTCCACGTTGCTAAGGTCACATTGCATCCAATGACATCAGTAATGAAAAGAATTAGAGACACGGGACTTTTTCTGCTTGACAGCTCCACAGAAAGGAGGCGACTCAGGGAGATTATTATTTTTTTTTGATAGACCATGGATTATAGAAAGCGACTCGCAAGGGACAAGCTGACAACATTGTACAATATTATGAAATTATACCCATGCTTCATATTTGTCAAGGTTTGGAATTGCAGCTAGTAGCCCTTTCTGCATTGTCTGGGATTCAGTACTTTCCTGTTCAGTCAAATAATAATAATAATAAAGTTGGAAGGGATCTTGGAGGTCATCTAGTCCAACCCCCTGCTCAGGCAGGAAACCCATATCAGACAAATAGCACACGCAGAAGGCAGGATCTGGGGATGCACTTAGGTCAGGGTTAGTCAGATCCCACTTTTTGCCTATGTGCCTCCCTAATTTTATGGAATAAATCTGCTCCTCTGATCTGCTGGCATCTGCTTGAGAATGTGAAGAGAACTGGGTGACCTTGGGCCAGGCCCTCTCTTTCTCTCTCAGCCCAGGCCACCTTGCAAGGTTGTTGTTGTGGGGAAACAGGAGGGGAAGGGATATTAGCGATTTTCACCACTTTAAAAGATTTATAAAATATTTATAAAAATATTAAGTTGTGATATAAACACACAAATAAAAAAGTGGATAGATAGATAGATAGATAGATAGATAGATAGATAGATAGATAGATAGATAGATAGATAGATAGACAGAGACAGACAGACAGACAGACAGACAGACAGACAGACGGATAGATATATAGACGGATAGATATAGATGATGGAGAGACAGAGATACAGAGATTGATAGATATAGATAGATGATAGATAGATGTAGAGAGAGATTGATAGATATAGATAGATTGATAGATATAGATAGATGATAGATGTAGATAGATTGATAGATATAGATAGATGATAGATGTAGAGAGAGATAGAGAGATAAATTGATAGATATAGATAGATGTAGAGATAGAGATAGATAAATAGATAGATACAGATAGAGAGAGAGGGGGAGGGAAGGAGGGATGGATATAATAAATGAGCATTTCATGTCATGAACGTCTTGTGATGAATGCAGATCCTTGACTTACAACCACAACGCAGCCCAAAATTCCCATTGCTAAGCGAGAGAGAGTCATTTTGTCCCATTTTATGACTTTTCTTGCCTTAGCTCTTAAGTAAATTATTTTTGCCGCTCTTAGTAACCTGGTTGTAAGCCGAACCTGGCTTCCCTGTTGGCTTTGTGTGTTGGAGGGTCGTGGGAAATGGCGATGTGGCCCCCAGGCAATGGCGGCCATCCAAAATACGGAGCCGGGGGCCAAAGTGTCTGGATTTCGATCCCGTGACCTGTGGAGGTGCTGCAACGGCCACAAGTGTAAAAAACGGCCCCATGTCACTTTTTCCAGTGCCGTTGAAATTTTGGACGGTCAGTAAACAAGTGGTTGTAAGCCAAGGACACCCTGTGTCTTGAAGGTTGTCTTCTTTCTCTGTGTTTGGTGCTCAGCTCCTGAAAGTCCCGTTTCTCTTCCAGCCACCTCTTCATCTGGCAGGCCCAGAACGCCCTCTTCCTTATTTGCTGCCTGCTGAAAGTTTTGATCTGTCAGATGCCAGAAGAGCAACTGCAGCTTCACTTCACCTATGAGGAAAAAACCCCGGGCTCCTACGGTAAATATTGAGTTATTCCAAGAGAACAGACGGCGTCCCGCCTTGGCCAAAAGGTTTATCATTCCGCAGAACGTTCGTTCTTACACTTCCTGGTTGGTGTCTCACAATACGTTGTCCATCGCTCATTTTATCCTAAACAGAATTGTATGCAAAAGGTGGGAGAGAATGGATGTTCCAGAGCAACCTTGGCTCTTTTATGACTCATAGACTTCAACTCCCAGAATTCCTCAGCCAGCACGGGGGAACTATGGCCCCCTCAACTCCCAGAATTCCACGAGTCATAAAAGAGCCAAGGTTGCCTACCTCTGGCCTAGGCCTAGGTCGCTTTATGACTGGTGGACTTCAACTCCCAGAATTCCCGAGCCAGCCTGGCTCAGCTTGGAAACCTCTCCCTTTCCCCTCAGCATGGCTGGCTCAGGGATTCTGGGAGTTGAAGTCCAGGAGTCATAAAAGAGCCAAGGTTGTCTATCCCTGTTCCAGGGACTTCCCCTCAAGGATCCCTTGAGATAGGAAGAGATTGAATCGGAAAAGGAGTTGGGTATTGGGGCAAAACCCTGATCGGAATAATTCTGCTCTTAAGGGGCTGCCACAAAACCCCCTTAAGATCAGTGCCACAACGAAGGGAGGAGGGGTCCACCTATTATCCAAAGCCCCTGAAGTCAGGATGAGAAGCAACGGATGGAAACTCATCAAGGAGAGAAGCAACCTGGAACTAAGGAGAAACTTCCTGACAGTGAGAACAATTAACCAATGGAACAACCTGCCTCCAAAAGCAGTGAATGCTCCAACACTGGAAGTTTTTAAGAAGAGACTGGACAGCCATTTTTCCGAAATGGTATAGGGTTTCCTGCCTGAGCAGAGGGTTGGACTAGATGACCTCCAAGGTCCCTTCCAACTTTATGGTGGTGATGATGATGATGATGATGATGATCATTGCACAGTCAGCCAGATGTTCAGGCTGGATTTGGCATTTTGTCTACCTATCGAGTCCTTACCCAGGACCTGGGATAGGCAGATGTGGATGTTTGATGGTATTACAGATATCGTCGCAGGATGGAAGCAGTTCCTAGTAAGGCCGCCTTTTGCAATTGACTAATAGCGAATTTGTCAATGCCGATGATGGTGTTCAAGTGGTGCTCCAGTTGTTTTGGGATTGCACCCAAGGAGCCTATTGGAAGATCTGCAAGAAATACCATTTGCCTGTAAGCAAGAACTGGTGGGATCATAAAATAGAGAAAGTTAAACGGCTCTGGGACTTCAGAATTCAAACAGACAAGCACCTGCAACATAACACCCCAGACTTAACAATTGTCGATAAGAAAGACAAAAAAGTCTGGATAGTGGACGTGGCAGTGCCTGGAGATAGCAGAATAGAAGAGAAAGAACTGGAGAAGATAACAAAATACAAAGACCTACAAATAGAAATAGAAAGACCGTGGCAAAAGCAAGCAAGGGTAGTACCAATAGTAATAGACTATTACTACTACTACTACTACTACTACTACTACTACTACTACTACTACTACCAGTCTTGCTTAGCAACAGAAATTTTGGGCTCCGTTGTGGCCATAGTGGGAGGACTGCCTGTCGTGGTTTTTCTTTACCCCATCTCCTAGTTCCACCTGGGAGTGGGAGAGAGTTACTAACCCCTTCCCCAACCATTGAGAAATATTTATATTATTTTGTTCCAGGCAAGTAAACGCTTAAAGAATTGTTCCTGTTACTCAAAGCAGCAAAACCATCTGGGTGCTAAGTTGGTTGAAGAAAGTGACACATTTCTTTGGCCTTGTTTAACGAACCATCTTTGAACACAGAAAGAGAAGCTGCTTGTGTGTGTGTGGTCTGTTGCTTTGGAGCGGGACCCAAAAGCCAGGAAATTGGAATTCCTCTTTGGTGTGATCTGCGCTGCACTCTGATCTTCTGCCAGTTGATTGTTTCCTGTTTTAGTTTTCCCTTCTGTAAAATTGGAATTATTTCCTCTGTTCCGGGAGGTGGCGAAGCTCAGAGAAGGATGCCATATCACCTTCCCTTTGTGTTAGGACACAATGCCGTGAACTCAACTTGCACTGAAAAGCTCCCCTAAAGTGTGTCAATATTGTAGGTGCAAACTGTTAGGATGTTCCCAAATAGCCAGAAGGTAAAAGAGGGAAAAACAGGATCTGGATGTTTAGGGATGCGGCGAAGCAGACAAATGAAAGCAATTGGATTTTTAGGCTTTGGCTTAATGCAGGGGTCTTCAGACTTGGCCACTTTAAGACTTGTGGACTTCAGCTCCCAGAATTCCTCAGCCAGCCCCTTAGGGCTGGCTGAGGAATTCTGGGAGTTGAAGTCCACAAGTCTTAAAGTGGCCAAGTCTGAAGACCCCTGGCTTAAGGACTGGGCTGGAGGGAAAGGCATTTCCCAAAGCTGATTTTGTGATAATTCTGTGGGCAAGGGCTGAGCTGGAAGAATTGCTAACTGCACCTCGGTTGGCCAGTGGTCAGCCATCTTTACCTTTCTGATGCCCCGGCCTTGCGTGACGAAGGGAAACATAGAACCTAATTTATTTATGAATCACAGAGGGTTTTTTTTTTAATGCAAATACATGTTCATTTTCTTCGATGTTATCCCTACTTACCTTACGAAGGTAAAACTAGTGACCTCTTCCATGTTGGGGCATGTCCTAGTTATAGTTTGTGATAAGCAGAGTAACAGAATAACAGAGTTGGAAGGGACCTTGGAGGTCATCTAGTCCAACCCCTTACTCGGGCAGGAAACCCCATACCATTCCAGACAAGGGGCTGTCCAGTCTTTGCTTAAAAACTTCCAGTGTTGAAGCATTCACCACTTCTGTAGGCAGGTTGTTCCACTGGTTAATTGTTCTCAGGAAATTTCTCCTTAGTTCTAGTTTGCTTCTCTCTTTGATTAATTTCCATCCATTGCTTCTTGTCCTGCCTTCAGGCGCTTTGGAGAATAGCTTGACTTCCTCTTCTTTGGGGCAGTCCCTGAGATATTGGAACTCTGCTATCCTGTCCCCCCTTGTCCTTCTCTTCATTTATCTAGGGCAGTGGTTCTCAACCTGTGGGTCGGGACCCCATTTGGGGTCGAACGACCATTTCACGGGGGTCGCCAAACAACGCAGTCCGCCATTTTTTTCCCCCTTTTCCTTGGCTGTGCTACTCCCTTTTATTCTATTGGCTTTTGAAAGCCAATAGAATAGACTCTCTTGAATAGAGTCTAATTCTATTGGCTTTCAAAAGCCAATAGGAATTGTCCAGGCTGTCTCTGCCCTGCTGAGCCCGCCAAAATTCCCATTCTGCAAACGGTGCTGCACCAGTTGAGTAGTCCTCGACTTACGACTGGTTGAGTAGTCTTCAACTTACGACCAGTTGGGGGTTGCGGCATTAAAAAGGTTGAGAACCACTGATCTAGACCTACCGAATTCCAGCAACTTTCCTTATATGTTTTAGCCTCCAGTCCCCTGATCATCTTAGTTGCTCTTCTCTGCACTCTTTCTAGAGTCTCAACATCTTTTTTACATCTTGGTGACCAAAACTGGATGCCGTATTCCAAGTGTGGCCTTACCAAGGCCTTGTAAAGTGGTTTTAATATTTCACGTGATCTTGATTCTGTCCGTCTCTTGCACTGCATTAGCGTTTTTGGCTGCTGACCCACACGGCTGGCTCATATTTAAGGATTATCCACTAGGACTCCAGGATCCCTCTCACGGTTACTGCTTTTGAGCCAGGTTTCACCCAGTCGCTACCTGTGCATTTGTTTTTTCTTGCCTAAGTGTAAAGCCTTACCTTTCTCTACATTGAAGTTCATTTTGTTGGATAGGGCCCAGTGTCAAGTTTGTCAAGATCCATCTAGATCAGGAGACTTCAAACTTGGCCCTTTTGCCACTTGTGGACTTCAATTCCCAGAATTCCTCAGCTAGGCATGCTGGCTGGGGAATTCTGGGAGTTGAAGTCCATAAGTCATAAAAGGGCCAAGTTTGAAAACCCCTGATCTGGATCTTGAGCCTATCACCTGGGGTGTTGGATGATGGAAGGAAATGGAAGGTGGTCAGTTTGGGTATCCCAAATGCAATGCAAATTTAGCCTATCCCCTTTTCAACTTCCTTATCTAAATTGTAATTTTGCCCCCTCGGTCTGTTACAAAAGAAATTTATTCTGATGATTGATGTTTTTGTCCTGGGGAAACAAACTGTACTGCTTTGAATCAGGGCATTATTCCTTTAAATCAATCATTCCTACCAGATGGATCCGTAGCTGGCTGACTGGCTGTACTCAGCGTGTGGTCCTCAATGGAACTGCATCTGCATGGAGGGAAGTGTGTATTGGGGTGTCCCAGGGCTCTGTTCTGGGCCCAGGGCTCTTCAACATCTTCATCAACGATTTGGATGAAGGGATAGATGGGGAACTCATCAAATTTGCAGATGACACCAAGCTGGCAGGAATAGCCAACACTCCAGAAGACAGGCTTAAGATACAGAAGGATCTGGACAGACTTGAACACTGGGCGCTATCTAACAAAATGAAATTCAGTGTAAGGTTCTACATTTAGGCAAGAAAAACCAAATGCACAGGTATGGGATAGGGGGTACCTGGCTCAATAGCAGTAACTGTGAGAGGGATCTTGGTGTCCCAGTGGACAAACACTTAAATATGAGCCAGCAGTGTGTTGCAGTTGCCAAAAAGGCCAACACAGTGCTGGGCTGCATTAACAGAGGGATAGAATCAAGATCACGTGAAGTGTTAATACCACTCTACAAGGTCTTGGTAAGGCCACACTTGGAATCCTGCATCCAGTTTTGGTCACCACGATGTAAAAAAGATGTTGAGACTCGAAAGAGTGCAGAGAAGAGCAACAAAGATGATCAGGGGACTGGAGGCTAAAACATACAAGGAACGGTTGCTGGAATTGGGGATGTTTAGTTTAATGAAGAGAAGGACGAGGGGCGACAGGATAGCAGTCTTCCAATATCTCAGGGGCTGCCCCAAAGAAGAGGGAGTCAAGCTCTTCTCCAAAGCCCCTGAAGGCAGGAGAGGAAGCAATGGATGGAAACTAATCAAAGAGAGAAGCAAACTAGAACTAAGGAGAAATTTCCTGAGAACAATTAATCAGTGGAACAACCTGCCTCCAGAAGCAGTGAATACTGCAACCCTGGAAGTCTTTAAGAAGAGACTGGACGGCCATTTGTCTGAAATGGTATAGTGTTTCCTGCCTGAGCAGGGGGTTGGACTAGATGACCTTCAAGGTCCCTTTCATCATCATTATTATTATTATTATTATCATCATCATCATCTAAGTCTCTGAACTCTGTATGCTGAGATCAGTAACTTGAAATCAGGGTATGCCACAGTCTGTTTTTCTGTAGATTTACACTAAAATATAAGGGAGTCAACATCATCTGATAGCTATATTGGACTAAGCAAAGAAACTTTACTTATTTTGAGTAGTTATGTACTGCAGTATTTAAGTCTGAATAAACTACAAAGCAGTTGTTTTGTTGATTGGGAATTATAGTGACTGGAAACAAGATCAAAATTGGCCGTGTGCAAATTTTCCTGGAGAATTAAGCCTTGATTTATTAATTCTGCAAAGAATAATACTTGCTTGAATGGAACTGAATGACAAAGCAAAAAGAATTATAGATTAGGTTTCTGTTCATTTTCTACCAAAAATGTTTTGATAAGCTCCTTCCTTACAGTTTAATTTCTGTATGATACAGGCTTTTAACCAATTTCTAGATAAGTATGTTCTATTTACAGTCCCTTATGTGTTGAAACCACTGGAGAACAGAGCTGGCAACTTTCCAGGAGGTGTAATAGTAACAACCTGAAAAGATGGAATTTTAGATTTGAACCCAGTTCCCAGCCTGTATTTCAACCTGCTGTTTTTGAGCCATTTTTTTAAAATGCCCTATTTACAAAAAAGATGTTGAAGTTTAAACTTTGGTAACTGGAAGTTCGGATGAAATTTGTCCCTGTAAAAGTTTGGAAGAAAGATTACTATGCTAATGTTGAAATATCCAATAAAATTTCCTTATTTTCTTTTAGCATCTGAATATGAAGATCTTCTGGAAGAATTGCTCTGCTGCCTCGTTCAGCTGATTGTTGAGGTTCCTCTTCTGTAAGTATATACTGAATGTTCTCTTTCCCTTGGGGTTCCCTCCAGACGCAGTTCGATTCCAATACCCCCAACCCCCAGGCCTCACAGTCGCCTTGGAAAGGGAGGTCCCCACATACTTCAGAAATGGTGGGTGCTCCATCAATGGAGGTCTTAAAGAAGAGGCTGGACAGTCACTTGCTCAATAGTAGCAACTGTGAGAGGAACCTCGGAGTCCTAGTGGACAATCACTTGAATAGGAGCCAGCCGTGTGCAGCAGCTGCCAAAAAGGCCAACACAGTGCTGGGCTGCATTAACAGAGGGAGAGAATCAAGATTACATGAAGAGTTAATACCACTTTACAAGGCCTTGGTAAGGCCACACTTGGAATCCTGCATCCAGTTTTGGTCACCACGATGTAAAAAAGATGTTGAGACTCTAGAAAGCGTGCAGAGAAGAGCAACTAAGATGATCAGGGGACTGGAGGCTAAAATATACAAGGAACGGTTGCTGGAATTGGGGATGTCTAGTTTAACAAAGAGAAGGACGAGGGGGGACATGATGGCAGCCTTCCAGTATCTCAGGGGCTGCCCCAAAGAAGAGGGAGTGAAACTATTCTCTAAAGCGCCTGAAGGCAGGACAAGAAGCAACGGATGGAAACTCATCAAGGGGAGAAGCAACCTGGAACTAAGGAGAAACTTCCTGACAGTGAGAACAATTAACCAGTGGAACAACCTGCCTCCAGAAGCTGTGAATGCTCCAACACTGGAGGTTTTTAAGAAGAGACTGGACAGCCATTTGTCTGAAATGGTATAGGGCAGTGGTGGCGAACCTATGGCACGGGTGCCAGAGGCGGCACTCTGAGCCCTCTCTGTGGGCACACGCGCTGTCGCCCCAGTCCTAGGCCTTCAGCTGGGTTTTATAAAACCTTTTCGCTTTAGGCCTCCACCGCCGTGTGCAAAAGAAAAAAGGTTCAATCAATCAATTTCAACTTCTCACGGGAAAAAAAAAAGATCACGCAAAGTTGGAATTGATTGATTAAACTTTTTACTCCCGCCCACTGAAGCCATGCTCACCCAAAGGGCCACGCCTACCCAATTGGCCACACCCACTCAATTGACCACACCCATCCAGCACCCGATGATACATAAGTGGGTTTTGGGTTGCAGTTCAGGCACTCGGTCTTTAAAAGGTTCGCCGTTGCTGGTATAGGGTTTCCTGCCTGAGCAGGGGGTTGGACTAGGTGACCTCCAAGGTCCCTTCCAACACTATTTATTTATTTATTTATTTATTCATTTATTTAATAGAATGGCTGACTTGGGACAACCTTGGAACTGGTAGCGATTGAATGTAATTCTGCGTGACTTAATAGATATTTCTTGTTTTAATTTTTATGGATGAATATAAACATAGGTAGGAGGAGAAATGGAAGCGCTGAGCCGTCTGAGGTTTTGTCTGCATTCCAGGGAATGACTGAGGAGCAAAGACATCTTAATTCCCTTTTGTAGCTGCTGAATCCCCTTCCTTCCTTTCTATGGAGGTGGAAGCATTAACTGGGAATATTTCCTGTTCTTTCCTTTTAAATAGAGGATGGCAGGAGAGGTCACTGTTTGGGTTTTGGCTCCCCGTTGTTTTTTAGAAGTAAACTGAGAAGCTTCCTAAGCATTTCTCAAACAACCATCGCCAGTGTATTCTTTGCCTGCATGTTTGCTATTCGTGGATGAGGATTTGGAGAGGGTTGCCAAGAGGAAAGATCTCGTTCCCCAAAGATCACCCAACATTCAGTATCCTGAACTGGCTTCAGCATCTTTGGCTAGTTGTCTTCCGCCTTTGTGGTCAGCCCTCAGGAAGTGTGGCAATCAAGCCCTCTTCCCTTTATTATTTGAAGGGAACGATGCTTGAATCCGTCTCTTCTGGCAACGTTCCGAAATTAGCGAACTTTTAACCTCGGATGCTTCCGGTGAAATTCTACTCGTTAGGAGCTGGAGAGTAAGAAGTGGCTTTTGTTCAGAAAAGCTGACGTGGGACAAGCCGATAGGTCAGCGATTCCCAGCAAGGGCACCCAAATATTGTTATCCTGCAGCTCTTATCGGCCCAAAACATCTGGGCATCCAAAGTTGCGAGCCGCTGGTATAAACATTGCAAAGCCTTGATGCCGTTTCGGTATCGCAGATCCGCGAGGCTGAAAAGTCTGAGATAAAAAGTTCTTACCACACAAATCGCTGAAATTAAGGACCCGTTAAGGGCGAGGTACAAAAAGGGGGCAGCCGAGCGAAAGGAATTGCTTCTGAGACGAGACTCTATAATGCTTATAAAGTTTGAAATAGGAGATGGCACGGCGGGCCCAGATAAAATCCAAACTCGGGTTTCGACCCTCTGGAAACGTCACACGCAGAGATTTGGACTCCTCACCAAGTGCAGAGCTGAGCTTTCAAGAAATATGGGAAAGGAGAGCCATGTAGATGTTTTTAAAGGGAAACCCGGAGAAATCCAGACACCAAAACAGAATAACAGAGTTGGAAGGGACCAACCCCTGGTCTGTGGACTGGTACCGGGCCGTGGCATGCCAGCAACCGGGCAGCACAAAAAAGCAAAGCCCCATCTGTGGGATGCAGGCAGCACACAAAAACACACACCCTCCGGTCCGGTCCGTGGAAAATCCTTTCTCCACGGAACCGGTGATCCCTGGTGCCCCAAAGGTTGGGGACCTCCGTTCTAGTCCACTGGTCTCCCTAACCGCTGCAGCTCGGCAGACTGGCAGCGGTGGAGAGGGAGAGGGATGATGTTGCATGCGTGCGCCGCTTTCACAAATGCAGTTTTCTGCTCGTGCACTCGTACACCACTTCCGTGGCCCGGTTCTGAATGGATTGGGGCCCGGCATGGGGCCACAGAATGGGGATTTGGGACTCTAGTCCAACCCCTTGCTCAGGCAGGAGACCCTATACCAGTGTTTCTCAACCTTGACCATTTTAAGACATGTGGACTTCAACTCCCAGAATTCCACAGCCAGCATTGCTGGCTGTGGAATTCTGGGAGTTGAAGTCCACATGCCTTAAAATGGTCAAGGTTGAGAAACACTGCCCTATACCATCTCAGACATGTGACTGTCCAGTCTTTTCTTGAAAACCTCCAGTGATGGAGGCCCACGATGTCTGGAGGCAAAGTGGTTCCACTGGTTGATTGTCCTCACTGTCAGGAAATTTCTCCTTAATTCCAGGTTGCTTCTCTCCTTGATGAGTTTCCATCCCTTTCTTCTCGTCCTGCCCTCGGGCTTTGGAGAAGAGGTTTTCCCCCTCCTTTCTGTGACAGCCCCTGCAACACTGGAATATTGCTATTGTGGCACCCCTAGTCCTTCCCTTCACTAGACTAGCCATGCCCAGTTCTTGCAACCCTTCTTCATAGGTGTAAATTTCTCTAATTTTTTTGTGGGATGGAAAAAGCCAATTTGGTTTAGTGATTAAGGCAGGGGTAGGCAACTATGGTTCTTTTATGACCTGTGGACTTCAACTCCCAGAATTCCTGAGCCAGCATGGGAGAACTATGCCCCCCTCATGATTTGTGGACTTCAACTCCCAGAATTCCTGAGCCAGCCTGGCTCAGCTTGGAAGCCTCTCCCTTTCCCCTCAGCATGGCTGCCTGAGGAATTCTGGGAGTTGAAGTCCACCAGTCATGAGGCGGCCATAGTTTCCCTATGCTGGCTCAGGAATTCTGGGAGTTGAAGTCCACAAGTCATAAAAGAGTCAAGGTTGCCTACCTCTGCCCAAATGCCTGAATTTTGATCATGTGACCGTGAGGAAAAATTTTAAAATATTTAAGCCAGGGGTCTTCAAACCTGGCCCTTTTATCACTGGAAGACTTCAACTCCCAGAATTCCTGAGCCAGCATGGAGGAACTATGGCCCCCCTCATGACTCGTGGACTTCAACTCCCAGAATTCCTCAGCCAGCATGGAGAAACTATGGGCCCCTCATGGTTTGTGAACTTCAACTCCCAGAATTCCTGAGCCAGCATGGCTCAGCTTGGAAACCTCTCCCTTTCTCCTCAGCATGGCTGGCTCAGGAATTCTGGGAGTTGAAGTCCATGAGTCATAAAAGAGCCAAGGTTGCCTACCCCTGGGCTAAGGCATCAGGCAGACAGCAATTTGACCGAGATGGTATAAGGTCTGTTGCCTTGAGTTGTTTATCTTCTTGTTTTTTTCCCCCCTTTCAGGGTTTTCTTACTTGTAAATACTTAAGGGAGAGAATCTGTGGATTAGCGCCAGTGAGAATTGGGGAAGTTTATTTATTTATGAGACTTATATACTGCTTTAAGTGCAAGCACTCTCTAAGCGGTGTACACCAGTAAGCAATGTATATATATATATATATATATATATTTACATTGCCCCCAACAATCTGGGTCCTCATTTTACCTACCCCGGAAGGATGGAAGGCTGAGTCAATCTTGAGCCGGTGAGATTTGAACCGCTGACCTGCTGAACACAGTCAGCTAAAGTGGCCTGCAGTCCTGCACTCTAACTGCTGCGCCACCTCGGCTCAACTTTCTTTGCCAATGACTTTTTTGAGCAAGGTTCATTGCAAACCTGATATTTGCATACAACGTGCAGAAAGACTGTCATTAAATATATATTCATTGGTGTTGATTAACACTTTATGTCTTCATGTGTTGCAGAGACATTACCTACGGCATTTCACTGGAGGCTGTCACAACCCTGGTCGTTTTTCTGTCCTGTCAGCTTTTCCACAAGGAAATTCTGCGGAAGAGCATCATTTATCAGTATCTCATGCGTGGCCGATGGTAGGTCAGACTGCAGGGCTACTATATAAGCAGGCAGCTTTTATTCCCCAATTTCATGAGCACGGCTCTGGCATTTACTCTGTCAAAGCAAATGCTTTTATTTAGCTGCAGGTTAATTTGTGCTCCTGAAAGATCTCCCAGGCTGATAACAGATTGACTCTCTGGGCAATAAGGATTATTTTTATCTCACCTAAACCAACAGGTTGTTAAATAAATACGCTGAGATGAAATTACTGTGTGCATTTCCACTTCATAGTTTTTAGGATAGGGAGTGAATTAGGAGGGCTCTGCATTTTTCACAGCAAGCTTCCCTAAACCCAAGCTAGCCAGAGGCTGTGGGAACTACAGTAGTGGCCAAAATTGTGGGAACCTTTTGGGAAAAGTGTACAGTAGAAATGGCACCTTTGGTTAAGTTTCCACCCATTTTTCCTCTAATTTCTTTATCACTGTAGTCTTGTTCACTTAATAATACTATTTTACATCGCTTTCTGGGCAACGAGTCAACTCTTTGCACCATGACTTTAATTTTATTACCTTTTACAAGCTCACTCAATGAAAGAACACCAAAAAACCCAACCAACTTGATAGCCATCACATAACACACTGACCAATGTCCTCCTCTCAGCTTCAATACATGACATAAATAACTGGATCCTACTGTGATCTGATTGGCTCATGGCCAAAACAAGATGACACCCGATTGGCTCTCTAAACACTCACGCTCATTGGCTACCATCAGAGGAAGGAAAACTACTTGAGATCAACCTAAGCAAGTTGTGCTTCCTTTTTCTGGCTATTTGGCTATAACTTTTCACAGAATACAGTACAGATAATTGGACAAGCTTTGTTGCATTACATTCTTGATTAAATTCTCTTTCCATTGATATATAATTTTATGGTACTACTCCCCCTCAAAAAAAGTGTTATTATTAGCCATCCAATTTCAAAAATGGCACAACTGTGTATTTCAAATATTTAGAATGCACCAAGCCTAAAATTTTAGTTCGCAGGGAATCATTTATCATTTTTCTTTCTGTGAATCTCTAGAGAGAGGTGGACATTTCAATATTTTGAGTATATTAGGACCAGGATCTAAACAGGCTGTCCCAGATGTGCAAATTTCTTCTGCCTTCATTGCTCTGTACCTGTACTGTCTTTTGTATCCCTTTCCCTGTAATGGAACACATAGAACAAATATTTTTATTTTCTGAAACGATTTCTGAATGTATAAAAAGGTCGTGGGAAACTTGTGTTTATTTTCACAGTGTGCAGACTGGCACCTTATTTTTAGCACCTCTGTTAACATATTTAACATATATTCGCTTTTTTAAAATCCAGAAGACTTAAGAGTTTCTAGCAAGACATCCCGTTAGAACAGTGTTTCTCACGCTTAACGGCTTTAAAATGCGCGGACTTCAATTCCCAGAATTGGCTGGGGAATTTGAATTTGAACTCCGGGAATTGAAGTTGCCAAGCTTAAGAAACATTGAATTTTAACTTGAGATGTATCTCTTAACTCAGGGGTCCTCAACCTGGGCCACTTTAAGACTTGTGGACTTCAACTCCCAGAATTCTGGGAGTTGAAGTCCACAAGTCTTAAAGTGGCCCAGGTTGAAGACCCCTGTCTTAAGCGATCCATTTTCACTTTTAAAAGAATACTTTTAAACTTTGGCTTTTTAAGACAGTTTTGCAAAACAGAGTGAAACAAAAGGAATGACTTGACTTGGTTCCAAGCTCAGTCCCAAATCCCCCCGTAAAACTATGGCTCTTTTTTATTATTATTAAAAGTTTTTAAAAATTTTATTACAATATAAACCCTCCCACCCCTCTCCCCTTCCCCCCCTCCCCCACTTCCCAGAGCTGATTACAGGGTAACAAATAAACAAACATTATCTAACTAACATAAACCAACTATACTATCAAACAAAACCATAACACACTTTAACTCCTTCTTAAAGCAAATATTAATAAAACAAAAATAATAATATAATTAAAACTATTAATAATTATCTAAAATCTACGCAAAAGCAAGATAATACTTTTCAGTTTCATATTTCTTTGGAATATAATCAATCCATCTTCTCCAAACCATAATGTACAACTTGGGCTCTTTTGTGTCGCCAGCCTCGGGTACACCAGCCGACTGGTGAAAACCTTGCTGTACAACTTCATCCGTCAAGAGCGGAGCCCTCCTCCCAGCTCCCATGTCTTCCAGCCGGAGTCCGAAGGAGGAGGACTACTATACGGAATCGCGTCCGGAGTAGCAAGTGAGTTGCATTGCTGCCACGGCCGCCTGCCTCTTTGTCCATCAGGCATTTCGTGCTTTCGTCCATCTGTGTGTGTGTGTGTGAGTGTATTTGGGGCACCTCAGATATCTCAATATAAGCCTTTTCTCCCGCTTGTAACAAACAGAAGTAGCCTATTTTTGTCGTGACCTGGAATCCACATAGTTCCGCCTTGCTTTCGAACAGGTGTAATGCGTTTTTACGTTTATTCGTATCCCGCCTTTATTATTTTTACAAATGAAACAAGCCAGGGAACATAACTAATACAGATAGTCCTCGACTTATAATAGTTCAGTGATGGCGAACCTTTTAGAGACCAAGTGCCCAAACCACAACCCACAACCCACTTATTTATTGCAAAGGGCCAGGGCCTCATCAGCATTGTGGTGTCCTCGGGGTTGGGGGTGTGCGTGGCCAACTGGGTGGGCATGGCAGGGTTGGGGAGATCCAGGGGGTCTCTGGTGTGTGGGCAGTGGGCAGGAGGCTTGTCCTGTGGGATGAGGCAGGGGGTGGGGTGGGGGTACCATTGCTGCGGGGCGAGGCAGGGGTGACTGCTGCCTGACACCATCAGCCCCTGCACACAGAGGCCAGTGAGTGCATGGGGAGGCATGCTCTACCACCTCTACTCAAGCTTGCTAGCCAGCTGTTCGCCTCCTTTGTGCTGGGTGGGGCTGCCATTCCGGGTGCCAGCGGTGGCCTAATGGACCTGTGTGAGCTGGCAGTGGTGGCGGCAGATGTGCCCACAGAGAGAGCTCTGAGTGCTGCCTCTGGCACGCATGCCATAGGTTTGCCATCATTGTAATAGTTCATTTAGTGACCATTGAGTTACAACATCACTAGAATTGGATATGTCTGGTTTAATGAAGAGAAGGACGAGGGGGGACAGGATAGCAGCCTTCCAGTATCTCAGGGGCTGCCCCAGAGGAGAGGGAGTCAAGCTCTTCTCCAAAACGCTTGAAGGCAAAGACAAGAAGCAACGGATGGAAACCCATCAAGGAGAGAAGCAACCTGGAACTAAGGAGAAACTTCCTGACAGTGAGAACAATTAACCAGTGGAACCACCTGCCTCCAGAAGCAGTGGATGCTCCAACACTGGAAGTCTTTAAGAAGAAACTGGACAGCCATTTGTCTGAAATGGTCTAGGGTTTCCTGCCTGAGCAGGGGGTTGGACTAGATGACCTCCAAGGTCCCTTCCAACTTTACTGTTATTGTTATAAATGAAAGGACTACTGACTCGTGACCACCTTTCTCACAGCCATGGCAACGTCCTCATGGTCACGTGGTCAAAATTCAGACGCTTTTGCAGACGATTCATAGTTATGACCGTGGCAACGTTCTGGGGGTCACGGGATCCTCCCTGAACGGCAGTCAAGGGGGAAGCCAGACGCAATTAACGACGGTCTTAACTAACTTAAGAACTGCAGCGATTCGCTGAACAACTGTAGCAAGAAAGGTTGCAAAATGGGGCAAATTTCACTCCGCAACTGTCTCGCTTAGCAATGGAAATTTTGTGCTCAATTGGTAGTTGTAAGTCAAGGACTAACTGTACTCTTTCCTCCTCCTATTTTTCCTACAACAAACACCCTTTGGGATGAGTTGGGATGAGTGAGAGAGACTAGCCTAAGGTGACCCAGCTGGCTTTCATGCCAAAGGCGGGACTAGAACTCACAGTCTCCTAGTGATTGGCCCGAAGTCACCCAACCTTCTTTCATGCCTAAGGCGGGACTAGAACTCTCAGTCTCCTGGTGATTGGCCCAAAGTCACCCAGCCAGATTTCATGCCTAACATGGGACTAAAACTCACACTCTCATGGTGATTGGCCCAAAGTCACCCAGCCGGCTTTCGTGCCTAAGGCAGGACTAGAACTCCAGTCTTCTGGTGATTGGCCCAAGGTGACCTAGCTGGCTATCATGCCTAAGGCGGGATTAGAACCCACTGTCTCCTGGTGATTGTTCCAAGGTGACCCAGCTAGCTTTCATGACTAAGGCAGGACTAGAACTCACCGTCTCCTGGTGATTGGCCCAAGGTAACCCAGCTGGCTATTATGCCTAAGGCGGGACTAGAACTCTCAGTCTCCTGGTGATTGGCCCAAGGTAACCCAGCTGGCTATTATGCCTAAGGCGGGACTAGAACTCTCAATCTGCTAGTGATTGGCCCAAGATGACCCAGTTGGCTTTCATGACTAAGGCGGGACTAGAACTCACCATCTCCTAGTTTCTAGCCCGGTACTTTAACCGCTAGACCAGATTGGCTCTATGTTTAGCCCTGTAGATACGTCCTTTTCGTCTCCTTGGTAAATCTCATAAAAAAATATCGTAATTCATCTTTTTGTGAACCTTGGCAATCAGTTTGTGCTTCGTTTCAGTAGCAGCTGCACGTCTAGCTGTGCTTTCCTTTCTACGCAACGTCAGCCAGCACCTGCCTGGCCCGGCGCAGTGACACACAGTGCTCGGACAGGCCTTTCCCTTCTCTTGTGATAGGAATTGTGTTTGGCTTACCCAGCTTGTTTGGATATCTGTTTTCAGCATGAATCAATTCCGTGTCTATAGGGAATGCTAACAAGCCCTAACCACAGCGCTCTGTGTGTGGTGCAAAGACCTTCATATGTGTTTTATTTCCTCTTTCTCTCCTCCCTCTTTGTAACTCTCCTGCAACAAAAAAAAAACAATTAAACCAAATTGTCTGCACTTCCTCACGGTTAAAGACCCCACAATGAACTAAATGCTAATCCTGAACATATTTATACCCTTAATGTTTTTCTTAAGGCAATAGAAAGCAGTGAAGAAGAGTCTTGGATGACTTGAGATGCAAGTATTATACATCTGTAGGCCTTCATTTAGCCACTATGGGTTTTAAGTCAGGTTAACAACAACAACAAAAATCCCCTGTAGCTTTGGTAATAGAGCCATCATCCAGATATTTAGACTGGATATGGCATTTTTATCCGCCTATTGAGTCCTTCCCAAAGA